>NW_007053782.1:162976-246008 GCF_000164805.1 Carlito syrichta
AAACCCTCATGGAAATCGGAACTGGCATCCAATTCCTGAACAAAACCCAAAACCCACAGCTCATAAGAGAGAAAATAGATAAGTGGGACCTTATTAAACTGACAAGCTTCTGCAAAGCCAAAGAAACCATCAAGAGAGCAGGGAGACAGCCTACAGACTGGGAAAAATATTTGCCAACTCCAGGTCCGACAAAGGCTTAACATCCTGGATCTACAAGGAACTCAAACGTGCTGAAAAGAAAAAAACAAACAACCCCATTATAAAATGGGCAAAAGATATGAACAGACACTTCATAAAGGAAGACATCCAAGCAGCCAACAAACACATGAAGAAATGTTCAGCCTCACTAATCATCAGGGAGATGCAAATCAAAACCACACTGAGATACCACCTAACCCCAGTCAGAATGGCAATCATCCACAACTCAAAAAATAACAGCTGCTGGAGAGGGTGTGGTGAAAAGGGAACACTTCTACACTGTTGGTGGGAGTGTAAACCAGTACAACCTCTGTGGAAAGCAGTGTGGCGATTCTTAAAAGCTCTAAATACCAACCTCCCATATGACCCCGCAATTCCCCTACTGGGAATATATCCTGAAGAACACAAATCACTCTATAAAAAACATACCTGCACACGCATGTTTATCGCAACATTGTTCACAATAGCAAGAACCTGGAAACAGCCATGCTGCCCATCAAAAGAGGACTGGATTAAAATAATGTGGTTTATATACACGATGGAACTCTACGCAGCTATAAAAAAGAACAAAATCATGAATTTCGCAGCAACCTGGATGGAACTAGAGTCTATAATACTGAGTGACCTCTCACAGAAACAAAGATCCGAGTATCACATGTTCTCACTCATATAATGGACCTTGAACATCCAATGTAATACTATAAGAAAATGACTGACGGTACTGGGAAACTATGGGGGGGGGGATGGGATTAACAGTAACAAATATCTGTCTAGGGCTGGGAAAACACCTCTTATCAACAGGGTGCCTGAATGAAACGTAATTGTAATTGTACACCTAACCCTTAACTGTACCCCACAAAACCATAATAAAAAATACTGATTAATTATAAAAAAAAAAAAATCAAGGCACAGCACATACCTAAGTCCTAACTACTCAGGAGACTGAGGTGGGAGGTGGGAGGTTTGCTTGAGACTAGGAGTTCCAAGCTGCAGTGTGCTGTAATCAGTCATGCTACCGCACAACAGACCACTGCAGTCTGGAACTCCCGGACTCAATGGATCCTCCTGCCTCAGTCTCCTGAGTAGCTAGGATTATAGATGTGGACCATGGCTGCAGTAAGCCTGCACTACAGCTTAGACAACAGAGCAAGATCCTTTATCTAAAAAAAAAAAAAAATTCTCTGAGAGATCAAGAGATTTGACTCGACTTGTAGAAGGGAAAACATCATAATTATAAAGAGCACTGCTTTTGGAGTCAAAGTTACTGTATTGCTTCTGCTCCTTAGTAGCTATGTAACCTTGGGCAAGTTACTAAAGCTCTCTGAGCCACTTATTTCAATATGCAGTACAACAGGGATCATAATACTATCTAACATAATATTGCTTGAGCATGGTAAGGACTGATAAGATAAAGTAAGTAAAACACTCAATAAACCTGTTAGGATTATAACCTAATCTAATCAAAATGAAAAGATTAGTGCAACCTAGAAAAAAGCTGCATCTCTTCCATAATTCATAATGGATACATATCTGCAAATAGATTTCTAATTTAGGTAAAAAGCTAGCTTGCTTGCTATTAGTTAATCTAATGCCTTTTAGGAGAACACATTTGATATAATAAGTTGAACTTCAACCATCTATCCCTGAGTGACAATTTATTGCCAAACTCTTTCACACAAATTGTCCTTTTAGCTTAATGACAATCATGAGCGCTAGGTACTACATTTCCTATTTTACAAAGAGTTTCAGAGACACTGTATAATAGACCCAAATCTGTGCAGAGTCACAATTTAAACCCATGTGTTTTGGTTTCCCTGCTGTTACCGCGGGTTATCTGAGCATCAGAAAATTTGCAACAATAAGAGCTAACCTTCACTGTGCACATACAAAGTCCAACAATTAAGTCTGCGAACTCATCCTAGAAGAAGTACTGGAAATCTCACTGCTGAATATCACTGTGGTCATTTTCAAAGTACTCCCCTTGGGAAGATATGCACTGAAGCCAGCGTTGAGTCCACTCGTCAAAGTAATTTGGAGCTCTTTTTCGGGAACGGCCATCAAAGCCTTCCCTGTGTTACCCTTGATGTCCTGAATGTCATCAAATATCTTCCTTTCAATATTTCAGTGATGGTAAGTTCGTGAACTTAATTGTCAATCCTCAACAAATAACAATGACAACTCTGATGGCTATTCCAGAAAAAGAGTTCCAAAATTGCTTTGATGGGTGGACTAGGCACTGACATCAGTGCATAGCTTCCCAAGGGGAGTACTTTGAAAGTGACTATAGTGATATTCAGCAATGAGGTATGTAGCACTTTTTCTAGTATGGTTCGTGGCTTAATTGTTGGACCTCGTATATGTGCCATGCACTGTTCTAACCACTTAAAACGTGTAAACTTTTTAATCTCAAAAAAAACCCTAGGAAGTACAGTCCTATGCTTTCTATTGTGTAGACAAGGAAACTGAGGAATATGGAAATTAAAATTTGCCCAGAGTGACACAACTAGTAGGTAGTAGCGTAAGTGTCAAAATCCAGACATTTTCTCTCTAAATACTGCACTGTCAACCCCCATGCCATAGAGAAGACACAGATTATAAGATACTTTCTGTCAGAATGAAGGCAGTTAGGAGTTGTGGTACTTTGAATTCTTTATTGACAGAAACGTTTAATCTTCTTTCTTTTATATTCCATATCCTATGACCTTAGGATCTTTCTTCATAGTTAAACATTGCAGTGCATTTACCAGTATTTGCAGGGTACTTCCAAACTATGAAAATAGCAAGCGGCCAAATCTGATAATACCAGAGGCGAGATTAAACTGAAGACTAGGAACATTTCCCACTATCACATGGTACAACCTCAGTGGCAGAGATAGGGGCACTCTTCACTCAATTCTAGGCTCCACATTCCCGAGAAGGATCACATGGAGTTCCGTTGGGGCCTTTCCTGTCAATCAGGCAAACTCAGCTGAGTGACAGGATTAAAAAGTCACTGAGAAGATAATTCCTCCTAATCTTGATGATTTGGAATCTCACGTGAAGTGAATTATATTGCTTTTAGTAGCACTCTCAAATCCTTTGCTCTTGGAAGGTGAAGATATGAAATCTGCCTCCTGGGTGCTGCCTCTTTCTACCTTCATTCAGGATTGCAGCTGACTGCCAACGGGGGAAGAGGAAGCTTATTTGGACTGGGCTTTGCCAGCAAACACAGAATCAGGACTACTGACAAGCAGTCACCTCCCCAGGAATGTTCGGCCCACACACCAAGCTTCAAGCATCACAGAGCATCACAGAGGGATTAGGTTTCCTCTGAAATCTGGAAGTAGAGTCTGAGCTACACATTCAGACCAAACCTGGGGCACTTACACAAATGCTAACATTTCAGATTCATACTGCCTGGACCAGTTCCCAGTATGACAGAAGTTAGCATGTTTCTGGGCTTCCCAAAGTACTCCAGGTGGCTTAAAAGAGAGGTAGAGAAGAGAAAGGAAGCAGGGGATATTTTAGTCCAGTGCCTTCCCGTCAACACAAATCATTGAACCACACTTATTCTCCAATTTTATGCTAAGTACATTTTAAGTAAATTATCTTCTTATGTCATCCTGCCATCAAGACTTTATTTGGATCTAAATTTTTAATTGATGTATCCTCTTATACACCTGTCATTCTCTTTCATTGGATTTGAGTTGATCAGAACTATTGGCATTCTTCATAGCTGTTCTTCCTTGTGGAGGAAATGCAGCATCATTAACATTATACTTAAATCTCAATTCCAGGAAAGAAAAGTAAAGCCGAGCTATTTGACTTTCCCAGTAATAGGAATTTATTTAACTTAGAAATCATAATTAGTATGCTATGCTCATAGTCTAAACTCTTATCACTCAAAATGTGGCCCATAGACCTGCAGAGGTTGTGTCATCTGAGAAGCGGTTAGAGATGTGAAAGCTCAGGCTGCCTCAGACTCAGAGAATTATAATGTGAATCTTAAGATCCCAGGTGATGAACACATTTGAGTTTAAGCACCTCTGGTCTACACTCTGAGAGCCTCTGTGCTAGGATCACAGTCAGTGAACACCAAGATTAGCTCCTCATTACTATTTCTCCTTCTGCCTTGCTGGAAATCTCCTTTGGTTATTAAATAGCTAGCATTTCCTAAATGTAACTATAAGTAAGAGTTTAAAGTTCTAGAATGCTTCAAGTTTTCTCATACTTGGAACAAGTCCAAAATTCTTCCAAACCTGGACACCAACTAGGTGGGTAACCAGAAATAATACAGTGCACAGTAAGATTATAATTTACCTATTATTTGAGCAGTAATGAAAATGGATATATTTCAAATTTCAGAGTGCCAGTTACTCCAGTCTGACTTTTAACTTTAGGGGAAAGAGGACAGGTGACCAAGATGCAAACAGACCTTTTGTTAGGCTGACATCAGGCAGAGCAGGCTGTACACTGCACAACTTTAGTAGGTCATGCTCATGTCAGTTGATGCAGGCAGTGGTTTTCTAACAGAGCTCTATGAAATAACCAACTATAAATGCTTTGAGCAACGGTAGCGGGGCTGTTCAACTGTGCTTCAGGGGAGTAACATGGTAATGCATCCATGAAAGATTAATTTGAAATGCCAATTCTGCAGTAGAAAGAGACGAGCACCAAAGGGAGCTCCCCACATGGAAAAGACAGTGCAGTCACTAGGGCCAAGTGCTGGTCTTTCAGAGTCTCTAAGGAGAAGATACAGATACAGGCACCCAGGTTAGAAAGACAGAGTCTATAGGAGGTACGCCATGCAGAATGGCCCCTAAGGATGACCCAGTTCTGGATCCTGAATATGTTAAGTTACATGGCAAATGGGACTTTGCAGGTGTAGTTAAGGTCATGCACCTTAAAATAGGGAGATTATCCTGGATAACCCAAAAGAGTCGAATCTAATTACATGAGCCCTTAAAAGGAGAGGATGTTCTCCAGCTGCAGGTAGAAGAGATTAGGCAGAAGAAGTCAGAGATCTGAAGCATGAGAAGAGTCTGATTTACCATTGGTCATTTGAAGATGAAGGAGAAAAGAAGAGGAGGAACTTTAAGTCTTTAGGAGTCTCCTATTCACAGCCACCCAGGAAGCAGGGACCTCTACCCTACTTAGCGTCTTCAGAGTGTTGGCAGAAATCAGTTCCTCTTTCTGCCAATGTTCTGAAGATGCATGGAGCAGATTCTTCCCCATAGCTTCTAGAAAAGAATGCAGCCCTACTGACATCTTGACTTTAGCCTTGAGAGACCTGGAGCAGAGAAACTAGTCAAGCCCATGAGTCTTTCAGGAAAAATCCTGAGATAGAAAATGTGTGGTATTTCACGCTGTGGTGATTTGCTTTGGCAGCAATAGAAAATGAATACCAAAGGATTAAATATAATTTTAATGGAATCAAATTATTCCAAGATGAAAGTTACACATGGAGGTTAGGTTTAGCAAACAGACATAACTACAGCCATATTGGGAGGAGGTGGGAATGAACACATACCTTTTGATCCCAGCAGTTAATTTTGTCAGTGCAATATTAAGCATGCCCACTAACAGAGCTGCTTTGCTTTTCTCATGAAATGCTACTAATTAACTGTGTGATTCTTCTGATAGTAACAAATTAGGCCAAATCATGGTGATGTTATTTTATAAATGAATATATCCCCTTACAGCATAAAGGTTGGTAGCATCATACTTATCTGTCTAGTAGCTAGGCTGTGTCATTTGGGAGCAGCAGTAATTAGTTGTGAGTGAGGTGCAGTTGACAAAACTAGCATTACAAAGCAAGGGTCAGTAAATGTTACCTGTATCTAGCTAGACAGTAAATATTTGAGGTTTTATAAACTCAGTGGTCTCTTTTGCAACTGTACAACTCTGCCTGTGTAGCATGAATGCAGTCACTAGATAATATGCAAATAAATGAGTGTTGCTGTGTGTCAATGAAACTTTATTTGCTGACACTGAAATTTGGACTTTATATGATTTCCGTATTATTAAATACTACTCTTCTTTTGATTTTTTCTCAACCCTTTAAAAATGTAGAAACCATTATAGGTTTATAGGTCACACCAAAAAAGGGCAGTGGGCTGGACTGACTGAACCCTGTCTTAAAATTAAAGCTGCATTTGAACAAAGGAGCTACGAGCATAAGGCTTAAGACAAGGACAGATCGACAAGTCTCTTGAGACAGTCTGAATAATAATGAAAATTAACAGTAGGAATAGCCTTTTTCCAAAAAGAATAAAATAGCTACTTGCTAAAACCCGAGATTGATAAAGAATGTGTGTTTAGGTATTGATATTAGTGTGTAACAACTAACAATTTAATTACAACTCTGTTGTGGGTTGAATTATGTCCTCCCAAAAAAGATACATTGAAGTCCTAAACCCCAGTACCCTAGAAGTGACCTTATTTGAAAATATGCTCTTTACCAATGTAGCAAGTTAAAATAAAGTTGTTAAGGTAGACCCTAATCCAATATGACTGATGTCCCTACAAAATGGAGAAATTTGGACACAGAGATGCAAACAGCAAGAACACCATGTAAAGCTGATGGCAGAGTTGGTGTGATGAAGCAGAAGCCAAGGATTGTCAAAGATTGCCCTCAAAACTCCAGGATCTAGGAGAGAGGCACCGGACAGATTTCTTCCTCACAGCCCCGAGAAGGAACCAACCCGACACCTTGATCTAGGACTTCTTGTCTCCAAAATTGTGAGACAATACATTTCTGTTGTTTAAGTGACTCAGTCTGTGGTACAGTGGTCTCCTCCCATCCACGGTTTCGCTTTCCTCGGTTTCAGTTATCCCTGATACAGAAAAATATGACATTTTGAGAGAGAGAGAGTGCATATAACTTTCACTGCAGTATATTGTGATACCTGCTCTATTTTATTATTATTGTTCATCTCTTACTAGTGATAACAGTGGTGTGCTGGTAAATGTGTCTAATTTATAATTAAACTCTACCTATAAACTCTTTCTATACATAGGTATGTATGCATAGGAAAAATAATGTACACAGGGTTTGGTAGTATCCACAGTTTCAGGCATTCACTGATAGTTGGAAACTCTAGGTATGGGAGATTGGATATCAATTTGGGCAGTTAAAAAGAACATATCTAATGTCTAGTCTTTATATTTGTTGTGTTAAAAAATTAATATTAGTAAGGTCAATTCTATAGCTAGAAATTCATAAATGCTACCTACCAATGCCTTAGTAATAAAGAATGGCAGTTTGATTAACATACACTAAATGTAAACATGAAATATAAATTGTGCTAAGTGTATAAAATTGAAGACATTTGGATACTGAATAGAATAGGATAAAAAAACCTATGATTTATTAACTTCCTGCCCTGTCACAACTATCCATCTGTATCAATAATTATGTGAATTTTATTAAGTACTCTGGAGAAGAAAATAATCTGGCAGAAAGTTAAATTCCTACAACCATGATAACTAGTGGTGTGCTGGTAAATGTGTGACAATCAGCTCTTGGTGGTTTCGTGGGCCGAGGGGAGACTCTGCTTTGCCATGTTGGCCAATTTCCGTGGTATAAATATCATCACCATTTCAAGCTACCAACATTCTTTCACTGAGTGCTTAGTAAAAAAGAGATGTACACAGAAAATTTGCACCAGCTGGTGTGAGTCAACTCCAGCATACACCTGGTTATAATAATAATATCCTACATAATTGTGTGCTTGACAGACATCCATGTTAAAATAGGTCAGCTTGCTATAGGAATAGGACAAGATAGCATCTTGATATTGGAAGTAATTTTAGAGTTTTTAAACACTGTGCTGGCTCTAACTAGCTATGCAACATTGAAAAGTGTGCCTTCATCTTTCAAGGTTCCAGTTTCCTCACCAGTGTATTTACTGGATTTATGTCCAAATCACTGGAAGCTGAAGCAGGGCAAAGGCTCTATCTCTTGCTTATAGTTACAGGCTCAGGGAGTAGTAAAGGGCCTAACTGAGAAGGCTTTTCAAGTGGTCATCTGTACTTGCCTATCTAGAACCCATTCCTTTCTTGGTGACAGAGCCCCCATTTTCCTTGAGAAATTGCTTATCTTCTACTCTTAATTCATGTGATGAAATGAGAATTTCAGTTGAAATAAATTTCAGCTGAAACTGATTCCTTCCCTGACTCCAAACTGAGCATGGGAGTCAGGCCTGGCCAATGAGAACATCACATTTTCCTTGCCACACAAGCCATCATCACTGGTCCAGGGGCATAAGACTCAAATCAGACCAATACCTCACTGTTGGATTATTGTGATTATTGGTATTATTATTACCATTATTTTGGAAATTCTGGGAAAGAAAATTTTGTTTTCCATTGCTGAAAGGATAGAATGTACGCTTGGATTTTCTAGAAGCTATGGAACTTCCATAAAGGGAGAGCTTACCTAGAATTGATTAAGGTGGATGTGGAATTAACTTCAGGTGACATCAGTGTCCCTCAATAAGTCGTTTCCAGTCCCAATGATTCTATTCCTCCTGCTACTGGGATTCTTCCCATTGTTAACATGTGAATCTTTCTTGAGTGTTTCTTTGAGTATGAGTTGCAATGTATACCTCAAAAGTCATGAATTTCTTTCCCAGACTTATCATAGCTGGCTTTATGACACATCAGAACTGTTGTGTGACACGAATGTTTCAAAAAGTTTTCTTTTTTTTGTCTGTGGTGTCACTGTCTTGCACTGACTTATTTTCTGAAAATTGGTTTGACTCTCCTCAGTTACATTACAATTTATTTAGTGTAGGTCTAATAAATTTAAGCACAGAGCTCAAAAAGTATAGATATAATTCAGGAGCTTTGAAGTGGAAAAAGGGAGACATACAGGACCTGAGAAAGATAAAAAGAGAGAGCCAGCATGGTCACCAGACCAAGGCCTTAACCTCAGAGAGGGGCTCTAGTTTGGATGTCACTCAATAGCAGATGAATGCAGGGAACAGAGATAGACCTATTCCCAAATGTTTACCCAACTCCACCAACTCCATATATTAGTTATAACTAAGAATGAAAAGGGGGATACAAAGATGAGCCCCTCCTCAACAGGAAGTTGCCTCCCAGAGGTACTGAAGTGACACATATTTATTAGCATGAGTTCTCCTGTGATAGCAACCCCAAAAATCAAGTGGGCAATGTTCTTTGGGGCTATCCTATAGAAACTCTCCTTAAATATGTTATTTTGAGGCATGGTTAACACTTTTCCCTTGGGAGGAATCTGCTAACCTGCTAAACCACCATGAAAAGAAGGGCATCAAGTAAAAGAAGGGCATCAAGTAATTATAAGCCATTCCTTCAAGTACATAACACACACACACACACACACACACACACACACACACACACACACACACACACACACACACACACCCTGTAACAGGGGTGAAATCTGCACAACAAAGGACAACACAGTTCTGCAATCAAGTTCACCATGTATATACTCAGACATTCCTAAAAATCACTGCACGTGCAAAATCCTGCAAAAAATTCCCAGAGGCTCATCAGAAAAATGAACACTCAAAAACTTCAGCAATTAAACATTTTTTAAAGCCTACTAAAGACAACACAGTTTTACACATGTACAATGGTTAAGAAATACATAAATATTACACTAAATATTACATTCTATCTTGAAAAAGACATGGAGCTTGCTTGTGGAAGTGGGTGTTGACAGGGTCGCACTTTGTGAGTTATTGTGAATTGTGGAAGGAGGGTTATCTGAAATCAGAAAGAAAGTTGTAAAACCAGATGTGGATGGGTGTGGTTCAGAACACACAGTGAACACAAGTAGGTGGCCAATGTTTGAGGGAGGTGCACGTGTGTGATAGGTGCATTCCTCCACAGCTCCATTCAGCTGGGTGTAGCTTTCTACATTCACCTAGGGCTTCTCACGGACAAAAATAATTCGTAGGAGAATAAAAACTTTGCATTATGCTCTAATGTATCAAAATTGTGTTAGGACACTTCAAGTGTTCAAAATAAGTATAGAGCAGAACTGATTGTACCTTTCTTTTTGACTATATACTTTCTTCTGTTTCTGGGTTGTACACAAATCCTTCTATAATAGAAAATATACTTAGTTATATAGAAAAATCCAAATCTGAAACCTCCGAAAGTGTTTTTAATAGCTCTGATAGCCATTTGGCTAAATCTCTTCTGCCTTTGCTTCATTCCGTAGTGATCTCCTTCTCTAGAAACGAGTCAGCCACTGGAATCCTCACATTTTTGCTTTAATGATATAATCTTATTCGTACTAAAGTACACATGACTAATAACGCTAAAGGACTAGGAATAATTACATAGGGATCAAAGCTTTAAGGTACAGGATTTTAGCATGTGCTTTTAGGATGTTAGGCATTATCAAACCATAGCAGGAGCTTTTGGAGGTAAAGTGCTCTTCTAAATACTTCTTAATATTAGCACACAATGCTCAACTACTTAGAATAACCCTTAGTGTCTGCATTTAGCCTGGTTGAGTAAGAAGTGGTTAAGGCATCAGTAGATTCATGCCTATATCTTGCCTCCTTAAGCTAGGCCCATCTCATGACTCCCAAATATGCTTTGCAGAGTTGTTATAAGGAACAAATGAAACAACATGGTGTCTGGCACTGTGCTTGTCACATTAACAGGAAGTAGAATGCATGGTGGTCAAAGGTACCAATTCTGTAGACTGCCTAAATTAGAATCTTGACCCCAGCATTTTCTCATTCTTGGAGCTTGGGAATGAATCTTAGGCTGTCTAAGGTTTGGTTTCTTAATCTATTCAATGAGGACAATAACCTTTTTAAGAAAAGTAAAGTAAATGCATATCAAAGTGCTCAGGACAATGTCCAGACAGAGCTAATGCTTAACACATGCTATTAATAACCATAACAGCAATTCAATAAGAGCTAGTTGGTGAACACACTCTGTATACCACAATAGAAATGTTAGAATCATTTAACTGCATGTAACATGTCATACATATAAGCTGCCCGGATATGTTCTGAATATGACTGGCTACAGATGAACTTCAAAAGACATTTAAATCTATTCCACAGGTGCCCTAGCTTTGTTGTCTGCTGAACAATGCACAGATTCCTCGTCCCCCAAGTGACTAGCAGCTCAGATTTGCTGGATACCTGGCCTTGCCTTCTTTAGCTCTCTGGCCTAGACACCAGAACTAATGCACATGCTGTGTTCATAAATGTGGCTTCAAACTTCTGAAGATGTAGAAAGAATTCTAGGTTTTCTTTGCGACAAATAGTCTTTCTACAGAAATAGAATCACTAGGCTGACTTTGAAATTGCCTTTTTATTCTGATGACTTTTGGCTTTTTTTATTTGGTGACTTTACATAATAACTACGTATTAAGCTTTTAGGTGTCTTGTCTTTGAAATAGTCACATATATTGTTTAACGACATTATCAGGGCACTGCAAAGTTCTGATTCTGAAGCTAGAGTCCACAGAGAGCTCAGATTCTGTAGTTGACAATGCTGCTCTCACATTCTTTCTTTGAAAAGGATCACCTGAAAAAGTCAGTGCTGGCATCATTCAGCATAATTTTTCTCTCTTTAGACAAAAAAAAGTCCGCATTAAAAATAAATAGTTTAAGCAAATTTGGCTTTTCTTTCCAGTTTTATGACTACTGAGATTTTTACTTTGACATTCTACTGTAGATGAATTAAAGCTTCTACTACATGTATGTTCTAGATTTATTGCAATGCAAGCTCCACAGAACAGGAACTTCGTTTTGCTCACTGCTTCATTTCTAACGCATCAAAGTGTGTCTGGAATACACTGGGTGCTTGTGATAGTTTACTGTTTCTATGTAACAAATTACCAAAAAACTTAGTGACTTAAAACAACAGATACTTAGCATCTCACAGTTTCTGTGGGTCAGGTTTCCAGGCGTGGGCTGATTGGGTTCCCTGGTTGGGTCTCAGTCGAGGTTGCAATCAAGGAGTCTGTCAGCTGATGCTGAGGTCTTATCTGAAGCTCGACAGGGAAAGGATTTGTTTACTGGCAAAATTCAGTTCCTTAAGAATGTGATCCTGAAGGCTTCCATTTTTACCAGCTATCGGGTGGGGGCTTCCCTCAGCTCTAAGTGGCCACCCTCAGCTCTTCACCAAGTGGGCTCCCAACAGAGGCGGCACATAGCATGTCAGCTTGTATCTTCACAGCCAGCAAGGAGACAGAGACTCCAGCAAGACAGTGCTGCAGTGTTCTGTGACATAAACGAGTACACATAATCATGTACGTCCCATCACCTTTGTCCTATGCTGTTGGTTATGAGTAAGTCACAGGCCCCAACCACACACAGGGCATAAACACAGGAGGTGGGGGTCATGGGGACCCCCTAAGAGTCTGCCTACCGCAATATTATGTGTTGACCAAACAAATGCATGCAGAATCATGGTATCTGGTTAGTGTGATCAGATAGGTAAATTTAAATTTTGAGTACATTATTCCATTTTAATTAGCAAATTTTCAATTCTTTTCTTAATGAAAAAAAAATCTCAGCAAAAATCATTTGTTAAAAGCCAACTCAGGTTTATAAAAAAGGTTTGGGAGAGATCGCAATGTACCACAGAATGATAATGTTACTTTTTTTTGGTTGAAGACAGTGTTTCCACAAGCACATAGGATTGAAATCCTGTGGTAGAATAAAATTTGTCAGGAAAAAGGCACACAATGTGTGCTTCCTTTTTGAGGCTGTTCTCCCAGTTTTCTGAGCATACAGATAATTGGAGAAGTTTTTCTTCGGAGCTATCCTATTCCATATGCTTTGATTGAGGCACTAGTACAGAAAGCCAAATATGCATCAGACAGAATAAAGATATTTAAGAGCTTAGACTGTATTTGTAAAATATCTCCTAAGTTTAAGTATTTTACTAATATGAACATCATAGGGACCTGATTGATTTAAGCAGAAGAGGCAAAGCAAATAAAAAAAAAATGAGGAGTCAAGGTTTCTAGCTCTGTCTCTAGTAATGATTTGTAGATAAGCTACCTACCAGCCTCACCACTCTAACTATTGAACATATGCTTAAGTACTGATGAGGAAACTCTGAAGCACTTTGGGGTCCATGAAAGGAAAAGGTGACTATGAGGGAAATGAAGGAGCTGCAGTTAGAAGGGACACTTTATGTAAATGAGAGCCTGTCTCTGAGGCCAGCCTCAGGGGGCCAGATGCTTCACAGCTGTGACTTTGGGTACCTGACTTATCTTATGAATCCATCTCCTCATGTATTAAATAGGGAGGGTAAAAGACCTACCTGCAGTGGTTGTTGTGAGAATTAATCAAGTTAATATAGATAACATATTTTGAATATAGCCAGGAAGATAAATGTTAGCTGTATGATTTAGTATTATTGTACTTTTTTTTTTTTTTTGAGTCCTATTCTGTTGCCTAGGCTGGAGTGCAGTGGCACAGAAATGGTTCACCACAGCTTCAATCTCCTGGGTTCAGGGGATCCTTCTGCCTCGGCCTCCAGAGTAGCTGGAACTACAGGTCCCCACCACCACACCTGACTAATTTAAAAAAAAATTTTTTTGTAGAGATGAAGTCTCACTATGTTGCCTAGGCTGGTCTTAAACTCCTGGGCTCAAGCGATCTTCTTGCCTCTACCTCCCAAAGTACTGGGATTATAGGAGTGAACTACAGCACCTGGCTCTGAATTTTTTTTTTTTTTAAGATTTAAACCAACTGTTTAGTATCTAACTGATATGGATCCAAATATTTTCTTTTTTTAAATTCAAATATTTTCTTTCATAGAAACATAAGAAACAGGGAAAAAATGTGGTAAATTCAGTCTGATATCTTTAGAAGAAGCCATATTCATGGTATGAATATATCGTTAACAAAAGTCATGTCTCTTTTCTCTCCAAACCAACAATGAAATCCAGGTTCCATGTTCTGAAATGTTACAAATGAGTTATCTTTCTAATCTGGTCAAGGTCTCTATGTGCTGGGAGCCTGGTTCCTTTCAAGTAATCCACAAGATCATGATTCATATTTTCCCCTTGACAACTGATTAACCTTCCTTCCATTGGTAAATCCTTTTTTAGTTCTTCATTGTTCCCAAAATGTGTCCAAATGGTGTAGGTTCCAAAGTCCTCTATCAGAACAAACTAGAAACTGCAGATCACAACCTTCACTTCCCTCACTCTTCGGTCTCCACCCCACGCTCTGAGTTTCAGTAAATGATACCCCAGTTCCCTTCCCCAGTCCTTCCTTGGTGTCTGCTTTGTCAGGCCCAGAGGTGCCTCCCTCTCTGCTCATCTCCAGCCTTCCTTCTCAAAGCTAAAGTTGAGTGTCTGTATTCCTGGAATCAGGTCAATTTCAGAAGGGCAAACTGTGTGAAATGCCCCTAAGTTGTGGCAGGCATCTCTATGATCTAAGTTGGTAGAAGGAATTTATTTCCTTCCTCCAGCTTTGGGGATAACTATTTCACCCAATCAATACAGCCCGAGAAAGTTAACCTCAACATTGATTGACTCTGGCTGACTGGAACAGAAGCCTTTACAACAGAAATGCTGCAATGAAATGGCAAGATGATTAACACCCAGTCAATGAAGACATACCAAAAACAATATTTACAAACCTCCAGTTTCCTTCTTCTTATCCTATTCCGATTTTTATAAAACTAGAATGCTGAGTTCATTCCCTTGTTTTATAGATGGGAATATTCAAGCTCAGGGAGATGAAGTGTCTCACACAAATCCACATAAGTTTGAGTAGGAGTTGGAAGAGATCCCAAATAGACATGCTGGTGTCCTGAGGCTCTCAGAGCCTCCCTATAGGACCCTCTTTCGGGTGACTAAGATGCACTGAGTACTTTAGTAGATAAGGGTCCGAGATAAACCCATTTCAAATCAAATTCTGCTGGATAAAAACTATGTTTTATTTAACATTCCTACAGAAATTAGAAAAATTAAACATTAGGGGTTCTCTTGACAGAATCTTATATAATCCTTATGACATAAACCATAGACTAACTTTCAAAGGAGCTACACAGTAGGATTTAATTATCTAGATTATTCACATCCCTTTTCATTTGATTCTTATTTTTAAAATTTTGCCTGAAGTATTCAGATTAATAAAGTAACCATTTTTTGGAAGCTTGACAGAAAAAATGACGTTTATCCTCATCTCACTTTGCATCTGTAGGAAAATGTTTATTCAATCAAGATGGAATAATATTAAGATCACATTATTTCAGCTATTGTCTATGATAGCAGATTTTTTTAGTAGTGTGTTTGAGTGTCTCCTATTGTTGAAGGGTCAAGAAATGTTCCAATCAGTCTCAGTACTCTTGGATAACAGTCTTTGTAGGCATTATTCAGAAGGCCAGGACTTTTTTTCCATGTGATATCACTTATACATCATTTAAAAATGTCTATAACAGGCAAACATTTTGATTCCTGTCTTGCAGAACAAAACAAAGCCTTAAACAAAGTTTTAAAAAGTTTAATTATTCGGTTTATACTCCATAAGAATCAGATTGATATTTATTTATCAATTTATACCCAACATTTCCCACAGGGCTTGCACTAGTGGACAAATGATTTTTAAAAACAAATTATAGATAATACAAATTTCTATTTTAAAAGGCAAACTGTTAACTATAAATGATTTGTTTAGGGGTCAAATAGATGAAATAATACCGAAGAGGGAAATGTCCTCTATGCATATGTCAGTTTACATGCACACTCATTAGACGTGTGAAGACTAGTTTCTAGCGTTAAACTGGGAGGCAACTTTTCAAAATGAGTTTCAAAAAATGATGAAGTTATGCTACAGATTTCGTCAGATCTTTACTTGATATATGGAATTAACTGAAAATTTTAGACTAAATTTTATTAAAACGGTAGTATTAATGCTAGATTATTTCTGTTGAAAATAACTACTGCTAATTCGTGCAAGGAAATATTTGAGTCAAGTAATGTTACTATAATATAAAAGAAATAAACTTTCTGGGAAGCATGAGAAAGAGCCAATAGCTGAACTGATGATAGACTGTCATGTCACTACCATCCTTTCAAGTTCTTTTTATTTTGTTTTGTTTTGTTTTTAGAAAAAAAATCTAGAAGCTGGTATCTAGACTAGGGATTTGATCCTTTTGGGGATGTTGACTGCCGTGTCCTCTGCGTACACCTTCAGATGGCAGAAGCTCCTTGGTATGTACGGAAGGTCATTACTGATATGTTGGAATTAAATAACTTGGAAAGGATTAAGAGAAAGGATTAAGAGATGAAAAGTACATATTTTACTGGTGACATGTTTCAAAACATGTTCCTAAGTTGATAGTCTTATTTCTTATATGAAAGAGGAAGACTTATAGACAGAATTACTTATATATTAGTATTTCTTATTCTAGGATATTCACATTACAGATGGTTAGGTTTCACAGAGAAACAAAAAAAGTTTTAGAAAGACAAAAGTCCACAGATCATAATCACTTGTAAAAGCCTAATACATAATCCACTGAATTAATGTATCTAAAATATAATCCTGGAAGACTTGACAACCTTGGAAAACAATGCTTCTAAGAGAAATGCTTTGGTGCACTTGATCACAGACAAAGAGGGTACTGAAATATCTGACGCTACCACACGTTAGTTCATTCGAATTCTTTCTTTCCAGTAATTTAAGATCCATTAACTCCCTCTAGATAGCATTAATGATATGGTTGATATTGTGGAAGAGGGATTCAGGATTGAATCAGCAAAGTCAATAAAATGGCTTGTTTATTTCCAGAGGTGCCTTTGCAATTGGTTCTGGGGAAACATTGGTCAGTTTCTCTGGCAGAACATCTAAACTGCTTGTTGGATTTCTGTCTTGTGTTGCAATATTGTATTTTAACAGTTTCCCAGTAGAGTAACCAAAAACTTTTAGTTTCTCTAAAGCAGCACTGTCCAACAGAAAATGGACAAATCTAATTTTTTCTATGTTGCATTTTATCTTTTTAATTCTTTTCTTTTTTAAAAACTAAACATCCCACTGGCAGATGAATATGTAGTATTTTAAAATGTAAATATAAACAGATGAATTTAATTTTAATATATTTTATTTACCATGGCATAGCCAAGATATAATTTCAGTATGCAATCAATATAAAAATTTATAAATAGAATATTACACATTCCTTTTTATTCTTGTACTAAGCCTTTAAAAAAAATTGGCTTGTGTTTTACACTTGTAACACAACTCAATTCAGACTGGATACATTTGAAGCATTCAGTAGCTACCATATAGGACAGCATAGTGCTAATGTATATCAACTCATTCAATGAATAGATAATTAAATACTTTAATAAATTATATTAACCAAATGACTCAGAAATGTGTTTATATTGCACTACACTGTTGTAGTTTTGATGATTATTTTAATTATTATCTAAAACTGAACATGTCTGTACACTATGAAATAGTAAACAAATATTTTTTGGATGATATGATTTAGATAAAATAAATGTAAAGATAATAAAGTATTATTTTTGAAATGAAAGTGGGTAAATAAAATCCTTTCATTACTTCTTTATCTCAATATTAACTGCAAAAAATAAAATCAATTTATTTTTATTAAAATCATAGTTTATTAAACTCTAGTTTTATAAACTAGATGGATGCATGACAAGATAGCAACATTCCTATTTTCAAACGAATATTTAGGGTGAATTAATTGGCAAGAAAAAAAGGGAGAGCTTCTCTGATTATAAGGGCAGGAGACCTCAAAGATAATGTGGGGACACCTAATTAGTCTTGATCTGGAAACTACTTCTCCGTTTCTAGGTCCTATACGAACTTGAATCATTTGGAATGTTAGTTCCTTGGGATCAATTTTTAAAACACAGTTTGTTGTACACCTAACCCTTAACTGTACCCCACAAAATCATAATAAAGAATATTGATTAAATAAAAAAAATTAAAACACACTGTTTGTGTGCAGCTCTCAAGGGTGATGAGATAAAGTCAGTCTACATTGCCATCTCTGCAGGTATTTTTAGCTTCCCCGACATACAGATGCAGCGACACAAGGGACTGTGTGAGAAGCAGCAGCATGTGTAGGTACCAAGGTAAGTGGGAAGGTGCGCAGCACCAGCAACTGCATAATGAAAGACTCCAGATGTCACTGCTGATGCTCCATGCTGTGAGCCCTCAAGTCGTTCCACCACATAGTTACATCCCTCTGCTAAAGAGCCTGGGACGCCACTTAGATAATATTATGGTGTGTGTTTTCTAAAATAAGCGGTAGACTGCATTTGCCAAAAATTACTCTATTTTTAATTGGTTGTTTATTTTTTTTTGAGGGGTGTGGGGAAATTCAGCGTCTGGGAAAACCACTAGATGGAAAGTTTAGAAGTGAAGGGAAGGCATGTAACTCGGACAGCTGAGACAAATAGGGTCAGTTCTGGAGGCCAGGGTTGGCAGGCCCATGGTCTGGGCCCTTCCCTTTTCTTCTCTTTCCTCCAGTTTTCTTAGCTGGCAGGTATCCTTGTGTCACCTTCTGCCTGCAACCTGTATACCCTATTTTGGATTAATACTGTAGATATCCCTTGGTTTTCCCCCTTTCCCAAATCTTTTTTCTTCCTGTCCAATCAAACTTCACCTTAAAGCTCCACTCACCACCAGAGCAGCTGACAAGCAAGTAATCTAATGGCCTATGTTTGATCTACTCCTCCAACCTTTCCAAGATGATAGTTTCTCCCCAAGTGTTTGTACAATATTTCAGAAGAAAACACCCTTATTTTTGATTCCAAAACAAAGGTGCATTCAGCGATGTATGTTTCAGATAAAAGAGGAAGGTAGCAAGGGCAGCACTAGGGATGCAGGCAGAGGAATATCATTTTAGGAAGACAGAGCTTTGAAGCACAAATCAGATAGCACTGCTTCCTCATTCCAACCCCAGAGAGATTTGAAGGACTCTCATCTTTGAACAACAGGATCTTCTTCCATGCCCTGAAATTTCCATTTGGTCCTCGTCTACTCAACATGGATCAGAAACCAGTGCATTTGATCAGTACAAGCTAGCCTTTGTGGAGAGACAAAAAATGGGCAATGAACCGCAGCTCCCTTGATTACAATAGACCCTTAATTCTTCAGTCATTACTTCACTGGTTACTTGAATCCGATTTCATAAATCACATTAGAGCAGAAACCTGGCTCACATTTTGAAGTCATAGAACTTTAGAAGAAAGAGAGGAGTTCTGGAAGTCATTTAGTTAAGAAATTTGTAAGAGCCATGAGACTCATTTAAGCCCCTCAAGTCCTCCTCTACCAGATATCAGTAACAGGCAAAGGTCAGAAACACATAGCCCTGCGAAAACTGTGCCTCTTATATTAACTCCTCCCTCTATAAACATGCCACATGCAGAGCCAAAATCCAGATTGATTTTAAAGTTACGGCTATATTTCCACCGTGGGTCTAATTTTATAGCTATCTAAATGGAAATTGAATGGATGAGAAATAGAAGATGACAATTCATAAAGTTTCTTCACTTAATTTCAACAAAATGTGTAAATTCAAAAGCTTTAACTTAAGATTTAAGAGAGGAAGGGTAACATGATTGAGAAACTTAAAATGCCTGAATTTCTTTATGTTTCTCAGAAAAGCTTTATTCTCTTGTTAATATGCAACCTTGGGTTTTATGAACTTGGGATAGTTAATAATTGAGATGATCTTGCACAGGGCAGCCAACACCTCAAAAGCAATAAAGTACTTTCTGTGTGACTTGAACCTAAATTATCTGTTGTTTACTAACTTTATAAAGTTATCAAAGAAA
This sequence comes from Carlito syrichta, assembly GCF_000164805.1. NCBI lineage: Eukaryota > Metazoa > Chordata > Mammalia > Primates > Tarsiidae > Carlito > Carlito syrichta. The sequence continues at coordinate 182,967 of NW_007053782.1, forward strand.
ATTATGATACCTGCAGCTGTGAGCTTAAGGATTCTGTTGAGAATGATCTGTTTATCTTATTTGAATTTCTTCATTCATTCATTTCATTCACTCATCCTTTAAAAACTGTTTGTGTTTCATTTGAGCAATGAATTGTCAAGATATAGGTTTAGAAAATAAAATCTTTTTTTTACAAAATTTTAACACATTCAACTTTTTATAAACTTTCTCAACTTTAGAGTACAGTAGAGGTATCAAAATTTCCAGTTTTATAACATATACATTTCAATTTTATTATTTCTCAGTAATCCCCCAATTGATCTGGTCTCTTATGGGGCAGCACAACCTTTTTCAAAATGTGGCCCAAAGGGAACAGCGCTAACTAAACAATCAAATGTATTTTTGTGAAAATGCAGATTCCAGGCTCCACCATAGGCCAAATAAGCTAGAAATTCATGAGCTGATGTCCTGAAATCTGTATTTTAAACTCGTACCCTAGGTAATTTTTGCATAATTGAGAATCCCGACTCCAGAGGATTAAAGTGAATTTTATGCTTTATCTTGAGCCTCGTATGCCCCTCAGTTCCTGGCATTAAGTAAAGTTATGAAGCAGGACCACGGATTTCCAACTGCTTTCACATGCATCTTATTTCATTCTCACAACCACTTCATGAGAGAGGCAGAACAGGTCTGTGATTTCCACTTTACAAATAAGGGAACTGAAATCCAGAGACTATAAATGATAAGTCTACTACACATAATTAGTAAAAGACAGACTTGAGGCTTCATTTCAGGTAATCTAAGGCATTCCATGCTCCTGTTCTGAATGAATCTCTTCCCCCACCTCTGACCCCCGCCACTGCAAATGTGGAGTCCAAGGACCAGCTCAGGCAGCTAGCACTATGTGGAGAGATTTGGTTCTTTCCTTGTGTCCTTGTGGTGTGGACTGCTGTTGCTTCCTTAGCCACTTCTGTCACCTGTTCATGGGAGCCTCTCAGGGACTCTATACAGTCCCTGATTCTTTGATATTTTTGGTCAAAAGTATTTCAGTATTTAATCACCTAGGTCATATGTGTCACTGTGTAGTCGTATATATCTCCCTCAGTCTCCATGGAAATCCTGTCTCCTCTGGACTTTTCTGTCAGGATGGGGTAAGGACAAGAAATTGTTTAAGAAATGAAATAAGAAGTTTTCAGAAAGGACAGACCCTATAGAAGGGAGACAAAGACTCTGAGTGCCAAGCTACAAGATGGCAGATTTAAAGGATCCTGAGACAATTCTCATTGGAAAAGTCACATAAGAGCAGGCATCCATATAAAAACCTACTCTCCTGCATACAGAGCAAGGGCAAACACATCCATTAACTAGAACAATCAAGGACTGACATCTACTCTGTGCCCGATCCTGTATTTTACTGTGTGATCTCATTTAATTGTAAGACCAATATAGTCATGTGAGGAGTATTCATTCAACAGAAGAAATTGAGCTCTCAAGTTAAGAACTTTGTCTACATTCACAGGGCTATTAGGGCAGAGCTAGGATTTGAAACCAAAGCCTGTCCGATTCTGTACCTACCATCATGCATTGACCCATCAGGACAATAAATTCTTCAATGGTAGGAGCTAACAAAGAAATCACATATACAGAGGGTGCCAAAAAATTTAAGAAAGGAAAAAACAGTATTAAAATGGTAATACTGAATATATACCAATAACAAAAGATGAATACAAGTCATGTTTGACTTCTGCGATTGAAAGATGTGCCCAAAGTGGTTACCATCAGCATTCAGACTCTTCTGATTATGGCAAACTGGAAGTAAGACATAGATAACATCTCTTAAAATGTGTATACACTTTTGGGCATTTTAAATGTATATATAACATACATGTACTTAAAATTAGAAGTATTTCCTTCCTATTTGGCATTTATTCAATATCTAATAAAACTATTTTTACCCAATAAACAGCACTGAGAGAAGAGACTGTGATGTCGTAGAAATGAGTTGCTTAATGCAGGTTGTACATCACACACTTTTTCAAGAGCTAAACTACTTTACAGCCACGTGTGACTAGCTACGTTTTCCCATCCTTCTTTGCTCAAGACAGACAGCATTTCTACAGGAGAATCCGCTGCCACCTGACTAATTTTAGATCGTCCACATTTATGCTTTGAGTTGGTGTCATTATCTCAGCAGCAGTGTGGGAGTTTACACCCATAATCTCTGCGTATTGAGAACGGATAAGATCCAATCTGAATAACTGCAAGAGCTCAAGAAATTCATTCTTCCACGTTATTTCTTTCTGGTGATGAATTTTAAATGTGGACCATTCTGGATTTACAGCAGAAGAAAGGAGCTCTGCTAATTGAATGCCCGCTGTGCCAACTGACAGTAACTAACAGGTGCATTGTTTAACCACATCAAGGGTTTACAGTGTGACTATGTCAGAGGTGTGACTATGGTTATCAGATGTCCCTGAGTGGCTAGGATGGGCCAAAGTAGGTTGCAATTTACTTGTGGTAGCATAGCTTAGATTGAGGGATGGTGTACCACGAGTTGGGCACATTCCACAGATGGTCAGATTTTAATACATAGCAAAAGATTGATTTGATGTAAGAGAGATTTTATTTTTACATATTTTTTCTTCCAAGTCAAATGCTGCAGAAACATGGGACTAATTAGAAATGTTTGCATAGTTACATATCACAAATCCTCATAGTCTGTCAGTGATGTTGGAGAGTGATGTGAAAGATATTTAAAACACTATTTTTTGAGGAATATAAATTCGTAGTTATCATAGAGAGAGCAGCGGATTCCCTAAGGACTTGCAGAGGCTAGATGTGATAGGATGATAGGCTTTTTGGTTGGTTTTGCTTGTTTGTGTGTGTGGTTTTTTTTTCCTTGCTTGCTTGCTATGATTGAATTCATCTGGAAGATAATTGCCTGCTCAAAATCCACTGTTTTCACTTCTAATTTCAGCTCATCTTTCTAAATTCAGATTCAGTCTTTCTGGCTGTAGTGTGGAAAACACAGTAATGATACATCAGGACAGGAATAAGTGGCCTATATGTAACCAGAGAGCAGTTTTTGATCCTCTGTTATCTAGTTTTCTGTTATTCCACAACATTTATATGTAAGCTCGTGTACACATGTGTGCACACAGAAGTGTGTGTAAATAAAATAATGCTAACTTCACAAAGCATTATTTCAACAGGGGATCATATCTTCTAACAATACTGTCATGTTTAATTTTCCAAAAAGTATCAAAACATAGAGAACTTAACTCTGAAAACTATTGAAAAGAACATTCTAGCTTATTTTCTCATGTTGCACTTTATTTTAAAAGATATTTCCTAGCAAGTTTAAACTTGAAAAATCTTAGGAATTCTAAGGAGTAAAACCATACTTGCCTCAGGAAAAATCAATTATTTCATCCAGTAGCATTCAGATGCCCTTTCTGCCTCCACAAAGCCCAAGGCAACTGTTTCTATCATCTTGTTCTAGACTTTGACCCTGATGCCTGGGTTACTGACACTGCTTCAGTTTGTTGAGCTTTACTATGAAGATTTAAATAAGAACCAGATTTTCAGAGGCAGGTGTTTCTAATTCCTGCAGCATCACCCATGATGTAATTTGCTTAAAAGAGATGGAAAACTTAAGGGAGAAAGAAAGCAAGGCAAAAATGTCATCAGTATGAATGACAGAGACCTGGACGTGATATCTGATTCCAGAAATTCTCCAGCAAGTCTTCAACTAAGTTTTATTTTCTGTGCTTTCAAAGATTATGTTGCTAATGTTTACATTTACAAAACGTTGAGTACTTGGATAATGAATCTTCAATCATTTGTGGGTAGGTCAGGTGTCACTCTTCACTGAGAACCCAGCATTGTTGAATCTTCAACGTTAGAACAACAAACATATTTATATTTGTCAGTGAATTAAGTTGAAATAGGGCAATTATGGGGCATCATAAGTCAGGCTTATGATGTTATTTAATGCTTAATACTTTTTTAATTGCTATGAAGTGAGAAAAGTCACTTAGAATTTATTTACTAAGAGTTTTAAGTAAAATACTGATAATGACTACATTGGAAATACTATTTGAAAGCACTTGAAATTATATGGAATTTTAAGATTTATATGGACTATTTCATTTGAATTCAATAATAAGTGAGCTGGCATTTTTTTTTACTTTAAGTGATATTTAACATGTTGAGTTTTCAACATATTTCAGGCACAGATATTAATTAATTGACCGATATCCATTTCATCTTTACCACGATCCTATTATTCCCATTTGAAAATAAGAAAAGTGAGGATCTGGGAAAAAAAAGAAATAAATTTCTCAAGGTTGGGCAGCAAGTGGCCACCTAGAATTTTAAGCCAGATTGGAGTGAGCTAATGCCTGATGTTTTCTCATGTATTACAAATATAAAGCAAAAGATTGCACCTGGAAGAACAATCGCATGCATGGTCTTTACATGTTGCAACTTGAAAGGTATAATGAAATAAAAGGTACTACTTCCATAGTCCATTGTAAAGAGCACAGTGTGCCATGCAGTAAACAGCAAAGTCAGCTGCCACACACATCCTCTTTGGCCCGCTCAATGTCCCCAACAGATCATGGACAGTTCACATGGTAAGGGGGTCCTTTTCGTCACAGAAAATATACATCACTGAAAGTACATACTGCACAATATAAACAGCATAGGTAATTAGAATAACAAAGGAGATGTTGGTAGATTCAGATATGGAACTACAGTGTGCCAGGGTCACAAAAACCAAGAATTGCAAACTTGAAAGCAGTGAGTCCAACTCTAATACCAGGGGAGCTTCTAAAAAAAGGTGACACCATCCACATTTAATAGATTTACTTGTGTAATTTTTATTATGACAGACATTTTGTGAAAGATATTGGCTTAATACAGCTGTCTATTTTGGAATGCCCGTTAACTTTAAATGTAATGTTTTAACATCATCCATATGCATAATTATCAGAAATCTACAAGACAATAATGATAATATTCTGAGGATTGAAATGTATTGATATTAAGTACACACATTTTCCCCCTTTTTTCCGTACTCATTATTCCCTACAAAATTGCAGGATTCATAAGTTTAGAGCAACCTAAACATACATTTCTTGATTCCTTGACTGAGCACATTATTGGTAATCAGTATCAGTGATGAGAAAGGCAATATTTTAAAGGTGTTGTCTTAACTCGAGGTCAGACTGCAAGGTCATTACTGATTGGACACAAAATCATTTTTCTGACAAATCTGATCTCATTGGATTTGACCCGAGTCATCCTGTTATTCCTTCCATGAGACAAGCTGCCTGTCTTGCTCATCCAAGTTATTAATTACCAAAATCCTTTGTATTATATAAACCATTTGTCTTCTGAATTTATTCAGTCTCATGGTTGATTTCCCTTGATTTTCCTTTAGAATGAGTCTATTTGTAATTTAATAATGTCTTACATTCCGTACCCACATTTAAAAATGGGACCAATAACAGCCTACATCATACGGTTGGTTGTGAGAACTAATACATTAATATACTTTTAATATCCTTAGAACATCATTTTACATGTAGAAAAGGTTGTCTATTTTTTTGTTTGACATTATTACACGTGTTATTTTCCTGTATACGTAAGAGATCATATCCTCATCCTTTTGTTAGGCATGACTTGTCTTGAAAAATTTCAGGAAGGGACAAATTGCAAACCTAGCCTCCAAAAAATACTATTTGACAAACATAAATCAGAAAAAATATGAAATAAATCTTCATATCATCATAAATTCAATTGCTTAAAATCTAGATTCTATTTTAAACTTATTTCCCAACTTAGCTTAGAGTCCAGTTTGTATGCAGATCAGTCGGAGGGAGAAATCCCACTGATTTAAGCAGGAACACTAGAATGTTAAATCCTTGATGCTGAGGGGATTATATTTCAGTACAACATCTACTTTTCAAGAGATGTGATTTGGAGAGCTTTAAGAGTCATTATCTTTTCTCTTTCCTCCAACAACTCCCTGCTCTAATCCTTTTCTATTTATTGATTTGTAGATTTTTTTCCCATTGTCTTATCCCAACACTGTGGTCAGAAAAGTCGGCAAACTCTTTCCAAATATTATTCGTTTATTTTACTTTAATAGGGGCACAAAAGCTATTTTATATTTTCGAGATCCTTTACATAAGAAAGAAGAAGTCAACTTGTATAACTCCTAGGAGGGACTTGAACATGTTCCATGGAAAGAGCAGCCCCTGGATCCCGGAGTTCCATGGAGTAGTGTCTTAGAGTTATGTGGCAGCACTAAATATGTCTCTTTATTCAGCTGGGAACCATAATAAAAAGTGATTTAGATAAGTGCACACATGAGCACAGGGCTCGATGGTCTAAAACATTTTACAAATATTCTAAGAACTACAAATAAAATTATACTAAATTGATCCTTATTGACATTAATTGTATAAAATATTAAATATTTCTTTTCTGGTCATTTTGCCTGATACCAGATTCTGCGGTACATTCCAAATCTGATTATGTCTGTGTCTACTCTGGCTTATGTTCAAGCACAAATAAAAGGGCAGTAGAAAACACTAATAACATTTACTGTGGAATAAACTCTTGTCTCTATGGAAAAAGAATACAATTACAAACCCCATTGTAGAGATCTATTATGCAACCATTTTTTTATTCACAAAGAATACAGATGTTTTTCTTCTTAGATGACAAATGCAACTCATTTAATAAAGAAATTAAAAAAAAATAAGTGTCAACTGAAATTTTACGAATCAAACCTTTAAAATTGTTCCAGGAGAGTTTACTTTTCAACAATTACTCTTTTGTAAATTACTATTGAAAGCAAATAATTATCACTCAATGCTATATGATCATATGTGCTATGCACTTGTGAGTGTGTATTGTGTACACGTATACAGGTCATAGTTGGCCTAAGAAACAAGGACCAAGATTCTAGCTTTGACTCTTTTATTAACTACTATATGATGTTCAACAAATTCTCTTCAGTGGTCTGGGTCTCAGTTTCCTCACCTGTAAAATAAAAGGCATATTTAGACCATAACCTCTCATATTTCTTATTCTATACTCCATGAAACAATTCTACCACTCACCACACTATCATTCTTGCTTAAAACTGAAACTCCATCATAGAAAATTACTTGTTATACATAATTGTACTAAATAATGGAGTTGTCAGGTAAAATTGCTTGTTTGTACATCCTAACTCCTCCTTGCAACTGTCCTTTTATGATCTTTAAATGGTTGATATTTATGTGATCACTGTAAACTGAGCTCTTGGTTTTAAGCTTATTAGTTTGCACAATGGTGACATACCCCAGGCTCCTGGACTTATGTCTCATCCTTTCCTTTTTGAAACACTTTTGTCTCTCATCTTGGAGAAACGACACTCTAATTTCTACTCATTATCAGTCCTCTCCCCTACTCAATCTCTTACTGTTGGTGGTTCCTGGAGGCTGGCTCCCTTCCCTTCCTTCTACACACTAGCTGCCAAATGGACACCAACAGGCATCTTCAACTTACAACTTCTAATTTCCCATCTCCAGTTCCATGACTCTCACCCAAGGCATCAGCACCTCTCATGCACCTATTTAAATAGCCTCCCAGCTTCCTCTCTGCCTCCCCTCTTGCCACTTTAGACTTTTTTCCCACATAGCACCTAAAGTAAATTTAAAATATAAAGTAGATCACATTGTACCTCTGCTCTACTGCCAGCCTACAACAGTCAGAACCAATCCCAGTCTACTCTCCCTGGGCAACACTGCTCTGTGTTCCTGGCCTCTGCTCACCTCTCTGCCCATTCTCACCTTCCCATCCCAGCCACTCCATGCTACTGGGAATGCTGCTTGCCAATTCTGCTACAAATTTGCACAAGGCAGCCTCCTTCTCCAAGGGGTTTTCTTCAACCTCACAAGGTGGAATAGCCACCCAGTAGTATCTATCATCACTCTACTTAAAATTCCTAAAGAGCTAATCAACGTTTGAAAAATTTTCAGATCACTATCTCTTGCCCCCATAAGAACAGAAGCTCCTTTAGGCAGGATCTTGTCTGCTTGTTCATACCAAAACGCTGGCTCTTTGACCAATGCCTGGCATGTAACAAATGCTCAATAAATGTTTGTTTAATAATGATGAGTGAGCCAGGCTCGGTGGCTCAGCCTGTCATCCTGCGCCTTTGGGAGGCTGAGGTGAGTGGATGGCCTGAGCCCGCGGGTTCGAGACCCACCTGGGCAGCGAGACCTCATCTCTACAATAAAATAAAAAAATCAGCCGGACGTGGTAGCGCATGCCTGTAATTCCGGCAACTCGGAAGGCTGAGGCGGAAGGATCGCCGGAGCCCAGCAGGTCAAGGCTGCGGTGGCCGGGAGCGGCCACTACACTCCAGTCTGGGCGACAGAGTGAGACTCCAACTCAAAAAAAAAAGATGAGTGGATGAATAAACAAATGAGTTCCTGCATTTTAATTTACTGATCCAGTCTAAATAAACCATTTTTACAATTTTAAATTTGTAAATACATGTGATGTTCAAAATGTGTTAGAAAGACACACTGAATTTTCTTTGTGGTATTTTATGTGCTTATTCACACTTGTTTCATTCCTGATGAAGTGCATATATGGGCCTCTATTTTATAATAAATAAACTTTTTTCTAAGATCAGTTATTCAATGTGAAAATAATAACATCTTCAGAAACTAGAGAATGTGAATTTTCCATAGCTATTTTTGAGGATTTTTAAAAACCTGATCATTTTCTAAATAGATCATAAAGTATATATCACAAAATAATATTTCCTTGCTCATTATATTACTGTTAGACACAGAGACACTTACGTGTCTTATCCTCATTATTCTTCATACATTTCAATAATTTTGCATTTGCCAGGACATGCCAGCCTGGAAATGCAACAGTGAAGAATGAGTCACTGTGACAGTAACACAATTAAATCCTCTAGCGCAGTCTCCAATACATAAATTGCTAAATTCCCAGCTCTCCATGTCTCTCCCTTAAATCACTGAATTTGAAACAAAGGGTCCTTGGAGTGCCTTGCAATCATTTTCCAAAAGGATGTTCCTTTCTACTTTAGGAAGCCCACCTTCTTTCCTTCTACTCTTCATGTATCTCTCCACTAGCCCTCATCCCTGTTTCCTAAACTCCATCGTTTTCCCTACATCAATGGTCTCTGCTCCTCTGGTTGCCTTTGACATGTGTCACTCTCTTTAGCATTACCACTGCCCCTGTTGGCCCAAACATTTTGTTGAAACTAACTCCTAAAGAAACCCAGCTATCGCCAGCCTGTGATGGAGGTAGATACCCAGTTTTTCACCATCCCCCTGTGCATCAACACACAGTCCCATCCATTGTTCTGTAGCTGATTTTGTCCTGGTCTCTTCTCTAGCCAAATTTGCACTCATGGCCACAGGACCCTGACTTCAATCCCCAACACTGATCCCTCAGATCTGTTCTCCCAAACATTGAATATCAGCTTTTCTCTAACATCTAACCCATAGGTAGACACTCAATTACTAGCAATGATGTCTTGGAATCCAGAACCCAGTTCTCATCTCAGACACAGTCTTCCACCTTGACTTCTGCTCCCCCACAGGGAGGGCTACTTCATCCCCCAATGTCCACAAGTTATAGCAGTTGGTGTAACTGCTGTAGGTGGTGGACATTTATTTTTTTGGATCTTCTCTCTTTGGGGGACCAGACCTGATGGATTATTCCTTGGTTTGTCAGACTTTCATGCAAACTACATGCTGGCCCTACTGACCAACACATGGCCTCCTAAGGGAACAAAACATAGGTACTTTGTTGCTGAGGACCTCTGAATGCCTCCAGGCTGAAAAAATAATGTCCCATTTGTTTCTGATTATACAATAATGATTAAAAAGTAGTATGATAAATATTAATGACAATAAACTCAACCATCCAGAGGCAAACATGAACAATTTTATGTACTTTCCTATCTTTTAAAATATTATAAATTTTATGCAATAGTACAATATTTCAATGATAATTCTGTATTGTCTTTTACTTGGATTATGAGCATGTTCATATATAATTACATATTTATCACAAGTGTGGAGAATTCCACAGATTTGTCACTATATAGGCATTCCTTTATATTTGTTTCTAGTTTTTTCTATTACAATAATTTTGTGAGAGTAGTGTTTATACTTAATACTGTGAATTTCATATTATTCCTCAAGACTAATTCCTAGAAATAAAATTACTAGTTTAAAGAATATAAAAGTACTGTCAAATTGGTTTCCAGAAAAAAATAACAATTTAACTTATTTCAGGGGGCCTGCCTTACTGTGTACTTGTATGCTCAGAAGCATTGAGTTCTTTCTTTTTCAAGTCTTTGCCACTGTAAAATTTGAAAAGTAAGTGGTTTCAATTTACATTTCTTTGGTTAATTTGTACGTTTTCTTTCTCCCTTTGGCTTTTTCCCCTCCAATTGCTGAGGTAGTGTTCCTCATATTTTGAAAATATTAAGCATATGATATTTTTATAGTTTCCAATGAAAAGTTAGTCAAAGTAAGATTTTTATATTCTATAAGCAGACATCGCATTTAATTGCCATCTTGTCTATATTTATTATCACCTGTCATCACTGGCATCTTTATTGAGTCACATATCTAATATCAAAGTTGATATTAGAAAAGAATTCAGTTGGAATACTTCTTTTCAATGAAATTGGTCTGAAACCAAATTATTTTGTGCCTAACATCAAGACTTGCCCACAATCTTCTTGAAGCAGTTTTTAAGGCATTAAAAACACTCTACTTAAACAAAGCCCTCCAATTGTATATCTACAACATCTAACTGTTGACAGACTTTCCCTTCCTTAGTAATGACTTAAAGGCTGTTGTAACAAGACTATATAATTCTCTTGAAATCCTTTTCTTTTTCTCCTAAGAACATCCTTTAAGGACATGCCGTGGTTTTCCCCATAGTTAAAAGTCTTCGTTTCTCAGACTGGTAGTAATAACACACATGAGCCCAAACAACAAAATCAAAAGCTGCCAACACCACAAACGCCTAATGATGTCTAGTGTGGAGCCCCCAGTGTAGCCGAGACATAAACAGCTGCTGAGGAGCAAGCAGGCCTTGGTGGCACCATTGTTAATGCCATATCCCAGCTGTGCTGTGTCAGGCTTAGTAATGAGCACAGCAGCGGTGCGATGGGGCGTTGCATTTCTTCCTGACATATCCCCCAAATGACTTTTTACAGCCTACTTCTATTAATTAACTTCATCTCCTAGCCTGGTGCTGCAAATACTTTCTTATTGCATATTTGTGTGGCACACACCATGGCGAAACACACTTAAGTTGACTGGCTGTCTCAAAAGTGACAGCACAACAGGAAGAAAATAAAATATTCTAACCAGACTGCTGATGAAGTTATAAGAACAAGAGAAAACCAACTTGGCATCAAGATGCAGTCATGGAAAGCTTGTCAAGAATGTTAAAATCATTTTCTCCTCCTTCACAAAACATAGGGGAAGGTATGATTGATGGATAGTTCATTAAATAATGAAAGATATTATCTTTTAAAAGTCATAGGCTTCTACTCAGCATTCTAATCCAAGATGAAGATGACCTTTGAGTCTAAGTGAAAAGGTGTAAAATTTAAAACCACAAAAATACTTTGGTAACAGATATAAAATTAATTGCTAAAAATGTCAATTTAAACAGGTATTAAGAGATTAATTTATGCATATAATCAAAAGCATTTTTTGAGCAATTAGTATGTTCATGGTTTTTTGCTGGGTGATTTTGGGGAAAAGTATACAGCTCTCACTAATTATTTAAGTATCTGCTATGTGTCAGATGCATATTAATTCTAATTTTCACAAGAACTCTGAAAAGTTGACATTATATGTTCATTCGACAAATGAGGAGACTGAGGTTTGAATTTAACTAATTTGCTCAGAATCACACAGTGGCTCTTAAATATCACATCCTAAACTTGAACTCAAGGTTTTTGTTTTTCTGACTACCAACTCTTTCTGCTATGTCACATTGCTTCTCAAAAAAGGCACAAAAACCAAATAGGACATTATGTCCAGTGGAGGATTCACACATAAACATTTGGAATAGGTGATAGAGCGTTTATTGTATGTAGGTAGTGTTCTAAGTAGGTACTGCATCTTGACTCATTTAACTCACATTAAAGACTCTATGAAGTAGAGTTGATTGTTATGAGCATTTTACAGATGAGAAAACTGACATACAAACAGGGTAAGTATACAAGTCAATACACAAGTCATATAGCTTGGACATTAATCTCCTAGGGTTGCCATAACAAAGTACCCCAAATGAGGTGATTTAAAGCAACAGTATTTATGGTCTCAATCTGGAGACAAGCAGTCCAAACTCAAGATGTCTACATGGCCAAAATTTCCCTGAAAGCTCTAAGGGAAAATCTCTTCCATGAATTTCTTCTACATTCTGATGTTGTCACAATCCTTGGCATTCCTTGGCTTGTAGACACATTACTTTAATCCTTACCTCCACTGTCACGTGGCATTCTCCCTGTATCTGTCTACATTGTCTCCCTTTGGGCATATTTGTTTCTGCATCTCCTTTTCTTATACAGCAACCGGCTAGATTGGAGTAAGGGCCCACCCTACTCCTGCATGACTTCATCTTAACTAATCATATTTGCAATGACCCTATTTCCAAATAGCCTTACATTTTGAGGTTTCAAAAGGACATGAATTTGGGGAAGACACTAATTAACCCAGGAGAGCTATTAAGTTATAAAATTAGGATTTCCTTTGGAGCACTCTGGTTCAGAGTCTATGCTCTTGACTACTGTGCTCTGTGTCTCTCTCAACTCCAAGAAATGAATACCTGCAAAAGAGTGACCTGTTCCTGTAATGGTGGTACAAGCACAGTGTTATCAGAGGGCAAAACAGGTAACATTTGTGTGAAACCTTGAAAGATGAATAGCCCATCTATTTTTAGTAGGAAGATATGGGGAGAAGGGATAATATTCAAGGAGTAGAGAATAGCTAAGTATACAGTCATGCAAGGCCATGTTGTGTTTGGCAAACAGTATGGCCAGAACACACTGGAATATGACAGGTGGTACAGGGGTGGAGGAGAGTTGGGAAGGGAATGGTGGGTGTTATGGTTAAAAAGAAGATTAGGACCAAATAATGAAGGACCTTGTGTGCCAGACTCAGGTATTTGGACTTTTTATAAACCACTTGGAGCCATTTATGAAAAGTGACACAATCCCACATGTGCTTTAGTATAATAAGTTTGGCAGTAGCAGAGGAGATACAGTGAGGACACAGATACCAGTTATAAGGCTACACAAGAGATGTTCAAAGGCTATATTTGAGAGGTAGTACTCAAGATGATAATTTGACTGGCTGTAGGGAGAAAGGAATGAATGGAGTGCTCATTAGGTTTAAAGGATATATAGCTTCATGGTCCACGACTAACATGCTAATATACTGGGGGGGTGTGTGTGTGTGAGTGTGTGTGTATGTGTGTGTGTGTGTGTGTGTGTGTGTGTGTGTGTGTGTGTGTGTGCGCGCGCGCGTGCGTGTTTGGAGTGCTTAACCTCAGAGAAAACTAAGTTGACTAATCCATCTGTGGCAGATTAAAGATGGTCATGAATTCTCTGACACATCTTCCATCTAGAAAGACAACGTCAATGTCTTCTTTTCTTGGTTCCAGGTGTGCTCCATGGTGTTCTAAGACTACTGGAGCTTTGCCACTAGAATCTTTATAGCTCCTACACAAGACTGTTAGGAGGTTTACTCTGGGAACCCAGAGCTGATATATAAAAAGTCCTACTCAAGTCAACTATCCTACTGAAGGGATCACCTGGAAAGACTTAGAGACTACATGGAAAGGGAGAGGATCCCACATAAGCCAACTTCCAGCTACTCCCATGAGGGTGTCAGGTTCACAAACAAAGACTAGCCAGTTGTCAGCTGAATTCTACCAGTTGACTTCAGTTGAAGGTCAACTGAAGAACTGCAAACTATTCTCTGGTATATTCCTGATCCAAAAAATGATGAGTCATAGTAAAATGGCTGAAGACATTTCATTTTGGGACAGTTTGCAAAAGATAACTGGAGCTACCCATAGAATTTCTCTCAAACAGAAATTTTGTAAAGCTAAATGGACAGAGATTGATAAGTGGGATAGAAATTAAAATAATTCAAAACGCACAGTCCTCTTTTGATTAAAATTCAGTAGGGTAGCAAAAGTTTTAGTCATGATTCAATAGTGAGTATCTGTGGCAAAATTCTACTTATTGTACAATGCAACCCCAAGTAGGGGAGAAATGAAGACAAACTGGAGGCCACCTCCTCAAATTTAACCTCATACAATCATGACAGACCACACGATGACTGATTCTGAACTAAATGCTCAGGTTTAATCTCTATTAGTAGTCTTACAAATGGCTGAGTCTGCCTAATATTAGTTATTAGTACCAAGAGCTGCACTAAATAAAACACTTTGCATTTCAAGAATGATAGAAAAGCTTCCCCAGAACTTCTCCCAACCCACAGTGAACAGAAATATAAACTGTCTAGAAAAGCATAAACCTTTCACTACTTAATTGCTAACCAACTTGAGTTGCAATTCTGAGGACCTAAGCAAGTTAAAATATATCTGTAAATTTGTGCACATCTGTGGAGTTTTAACTTCATGACTTCTTGTCCTTATTAGTTGCCTACCAAAATCATTTATGCTTGTTGAACTATTTCTCTGATGATGTTCTCTAAAGATTGTTTTTGTGTTACAGTGTCTTGCACTGAACTGGCATTTCAAGCCACTCAGGTCAAGAAACCATATCAGCATCTATTTCAAGAGATTAGATTTACCTTGCCAGGATGATAGGTATATTTCTGGTAACACAGCAACAACTCATCTTGCCTGAATATTTGCCACTTAAACACTTCACAGTGGAAATTCAGTCACCAATCTAGTTATAATAAATCATACCACTATCCAGCAGTCAATGCAAGATTTAAACTTCAACTCTACACAGAAGGGTTTACAGTTTAATTTGTCAAATGCATATCACCATTAAAAAGAAATCAATAAGCTGGGCTCGGTGGCTCAGTCTGTAATCCTGCGTTTTGGGAGGCTGAGGTGAGTGAATTGCCTGAGCCTGCGGGTTCGAGACCCGCCCGGGCAACTTGGTGAGACCTCATCTCTACAATAAATAAAAAATTAGCCAGGTGTGGTAGTGCGCGCCTTTAGTTCCAGCTACTTGGAAGGCTGAGGCAAAAGGATCGCTGGAGCCCAGCAGGTGGAGGCTGCGGTGGCCGGGAGTGTGCTGCTGCACTCCAGTCTGGGCGACAGAGTGAGACTCCAACTCAAAAAAAGAAAGAAAAGAAATCAATAAAGTTCATAACCAGAGCTTCCAATATTACTGCTTGGGGAAAGGTCTGTGCCTCCAATTTTGCTTCTTTTTCTAAACTCATATGGCTCACAATTCTACTCTTTCCCTAAGTGACAAGAGGGAAAAATGCGAATAGATAAATGTCTTATGGCAGCATTTCCTGTACTCGCCACTGGAATGTACAATAATAACTTAATTACTAACGTTTTATCTTTGAAAACATTTTGTGAAGGAAAAAATACTGATTAAGGGCAACCACTTGCTAGCAAATAGAAGGTCAGTGTAGTTGACACAAGTGGTGAAATTCAAGTACATCAATTCCTACTGATAGTAAAAATTATGATTAATTAAGACAACATTAAATGAAATGCTCTTAATTTGTCAAATAAAATATATAAAAAATAATTAACAAATTTGCTAATAACCTTTCTTTATAAGTAATAATATAATTTTAAGACCAAAATACAGGACTCACTGTGACTAGAGCATATCATTTTGGTTTCTTTTTTAGCATTTGTGGGTTGGAACCTCCTAGCTGACAAAATTAGAGACGAATTCTAGAACCCTGGATCCAAGAAAACTTATTCTCATATAGAATCAGAATAAGCAGTCTCAACTATATCATTAAGGCTAAACGTTACTTCTTCTAATAATGATTAGATGAGGAAAATATTCTACCTCTCTGTTATGTTTTACTTTCAAGAAGCTGGAACAGATTTGAAGCAAGGCATCAAAACCAATTTCTATACTGCATGGCTAAAGATATTTCCATTGAGTAGTCCATATTTTTGTTTTAAAAAAAATGTTCATGAAACTTTCCTATGGCTCCCTGATAACATGCTAATGCATGAGTTGACAACAGCAAAAAACAAGAATTGTAACTAGATTCTAGATGTCTGTATTCCCTTATACAGTGGTTTGATATTGTCACTTTTAAAAAAGAAAAGATGGCAGCTTCAGGCAATTGAAAATGGAAACCACTTGGTTGTTTCCCAGTGTTCCTGCAATGTTGGGTCCAACAACAGAGGCAATAACATCAGCAGAAAATCCTTAAGAGGTAAACCACAGGCTGATTCAGGCATTACATTTTGACATCATGTACACGATATGTAGAAAATTCAAAAAAGTCGGCACAGTTCATGCCAGTAGTGACAGCAGATGACTTTTTTAGCCCATCACAGAAAAATAAGATATAACACTTTGTGTGGTTTTAATATATTTGTATCTTGAACCACTTTCTTACCTTTATAGATTACATAGATCACAAGGCAAAATACCAGTGAAAATCCCCTTTGAAATTGGAAGTTATAAATGGAATGGGATTTCTCAAAAATCCTGAAGCTATTAGTGAGGATTTTGAGGCAGCCTTATATAACCATGACAAGCATGTCTTCCGTGCTCCATATTCCAAGTACTTCAAAGCATTTTATGCATAATATCTCATTTAAACTTCATAGCATCTCAATAAAACACTAAAATCATCACATTTACCATATGTGGAAACAAAGGCCAGACAGGTTAAATAACTTCTTACAGTTGTAGAAAATTAGGCAGACAGCAATTCAATGACTTCTTGTACAAGGTCATAAAAGAAGCACACAGTACAGCCAGGGTTTAAATCTTGCATTCTACTACCAGATGTTGCTCTTTGCCACTATGACATATTACATAGGCTTCCCAAGTTAGAGCACCTTACTACAAAGGAAATTTGAGGTCAAATTCTAGGTAGATCATTTTTACCTACTTTGTGACATTTAAGAAAAACATATTCACTTTCCCTTCAGTGTTTCCACGGAGTATAATACAATTGGGTATAATAATGCCTTCTTCACAGGGTTGCTGTTAGGGTTACATAAACATGCATGTAAAGCACCTAGGACATAGCTTAGCACATGGTAGATGCCGAATAATTACCTTGATTTTTCCTTGGCCACTTTGTATTTATTCTTAATTAATTTCTTCAGTATATATGGAACATCTACTTTGCACACACACTGTGCTAGCCATTAGAGATTCAATGGTGAACAAAGTGAACATATTGTCTGTTAAGACTAGGAGTCAACAAACTTTTTCTGGAAAGTCTAGGTAACAAATACTTTTGGAGGACATGCAGTCTCTGTCTCAGCTAATCAACTCTGCCATTGTAGTGTGAAAGGAGACATAGAAATAAGCACAGGTGTGTTCCACTAACTTATTTTCAGAAATAGGAGGCAGTCAGATTGGGTCCATGGGTTAACTAACTCCTACTCAAGACCACTGAACAAACAACTACAATATAATGTAGAATGGGCCAGGTACATGAATACAGGATGATATGAGAATACATGGCAAGGGACACTTTAGTAATATATGAGGTATGAATTAAAGTATGAGTATAAACTAGCAAGAAGGACATCAGGAAGAAGAACCCAAAAGGCCCAGAGGCAAGAGACATGATCTACTTGAGGGTGAGCATATGTGAGAGTTCAAGGGCTAGAACAGAGTGGGAAACTCTAGGGGGCAGGAAGAAACCGCTGGGTGGTGGAGGCAGCACAGGAAGGTCTTTGTTAATGAGATGATGTTGATGGCACCCCAACTAGTGACAGGATCACACTGCATTACTATTCTGTAAAATAGGAGCACCCTCTGGGGGGCTTCCAAATTAAAGGACAATTCTCTTATACTGAATGGTCTCAGGTTACTGAGCTTTTTGTTTTTGTAGCAACTTTTCATAATTTTTCTGTCTTCTCTGTTATGCAGGTATTTGTCAACCATCACTTCTGAACTTAGTGAATACACGGAGGGAACTTTATTCAAATCTTCTAGTTTGGTTCTTTGAATCTGCTATAATACCCAATACTATTTCCTCAAATGCTTCAAAGTTGTTTATTTTGTTGAAACGAAAGAGTAAATACATTGGCCAAGGAAACTCTTTCATAAGTAATATGCCAGTCAGGGGTGAGGGGCGTCTGTATCCTTTTACTACCCATGTTTCCCAAGTTGGAGTTGTGGAGTCAATGATTCTCAGATAAAGAAAAAGTACTGCTGTGTTAAGAACACAGAGCTGGCTGACATTTGTGCAGCTTTTCCACTGACACATTCATCTAGAAAGTTTGGTCATTACCAAAAAAAAAAAAGAAAAACAAAAAGCAAAAATAAAAAGCCAAGGCTACAGCTACCAAAACAAAATATTCTGCTTCTTTATTTCTGTAACCATCAAAATGTATCTGAAATGTTAACTACTGCCCCCCCTCCAGCCACATCTCCAAGACTACTTATCATAAGCTAAAGCGGTTTAAAAATTCTTCTTCCAGATTATATTTGGTTTGGAAAATATATTCTCAGTGATCTGGACCAGAAGTGGGGTGAACATGCATTTGAATGATGTTGAGTAGCAGGAACTGGGGAGAGAGGAAATTAGTTTGCTTCTTGTGGTAGAGTTAAATTTTTAACTTTTTGAAAATTCAAAACACCTTAAATTCTTAATAACAAGGGAACTGTTTATCTTATTTCTACTTTCAAATACTTTGAAGGCCATCATAAATCTCAATGGAGCTGAGTCATATGCAATTTCAAGAGGAGGTGTATAACTAGATTATAATTTTCTCAATTAGACTCTAAATTCCTTGAGATTGAGGCTAGTTTGACTCATCTTTCTATCCTTTACAGTGTCTAGTACAATATCTTTCTCAATTAATTACTGTTGTATAGAGGTAAGTGAAACAACTTCCACTCAAATTTCGCAAAAAGTTTTTATTAACTGACATCCTACACAGTTTTCTTTTCCCTTCAATATGAAAAGAAAAAAAAAAGAGTTCAAATTTGCTTCTGATAAGCCCCATGAACAGAGAACAAAGCCATTTGGCAGACTCTGGCTCATTCAATATTTATGAAATTAGCCATAACCCAGTAGATTCAATAATTTCAGATGCCATAACAATGGCTTTAACAATTGATCATCACAAAATCAGTTTAGCTATGGCAGCAGATTATGGCTTCAGATCAGGAAGGAGTTATTGGAAATTCACCCAGCCCCTGAAGTGGCCCCTAATCCCTGGGGTCCCACATCTCGCACAGTCTCCCGAAGAATCACAAAATGGGAAAGGGTCAGTCAGGATCTCACATCACTTTGACGCTGTTTTCTGAGAGTTGCCTGGATATTAAAGCAGGAAGAGAGAGAGAGAGAGAGAGAGAGAGAGAGAGAGAGAAAAGTAGATATACTAATTTGCTCAATACCCACTTCAGTGGTGACACATTTTTTAAAAGCCTGTTTTTTTTCTCCCACTGAATTAAATTTTAACATCTTTCCTTTTAGTTACTAAAGTCCCCAGAGTCCGTTTCTTTTGCCTTTTCTACAGCTGAAGAGAGGATCCAATAAATTTTAAAGTAATGTGTTACAGCTCCCAAAACAAACACTGGTGCACCTTGAAAACTCAAATAATTTAATAAAACTTATTCTGTAGGTCCTATTTCTTTTACAGGTTTTTGCACTTTAAAGTACTTCTCTTCACACAAACATTTAGGGCTCAGAACATCTTCCTAAATGTAAACATTACATAAACTTTAAAAGATGTCAACAGACAACCATGAATACTAAGTATAGTAGTTGCTATTTTCTAATTTAACTTAACAGCCACCAACTATCAAGTATGCCAAATACTCAATGTAATCAAAGCAAACTTCCTTTTATATGTTGTCTTCTCTTCTGACATCTTTACAAAAGAGGCCTAAAATAAAAGTCTACAAATTTCAAAGTAGTTCAAAATCATAAAGTCTTTTATTTATTTTTATTTCCTCAGAATCTCTTATAAACGCTGATACTAGACAAACCTGAATTTTCCTTCAGGGGACCGAGACAAAAGTAATCTGTATGAAAATTTTAGGCTTTGCTAAGGTATGTTAGGTTTGGTTAGACTAGATTATGCTGTTATAACAACAACAACAAAAAAATCCCAAATTTCAGAAGTGTAACACACTGAAGTCTCTAATTCTCACTGCATAGGTCTAACATGAACTGTCAAGGTATCCACTAAACAGTGTCACTGAGAAACCCTGGTTGATGGAAGACCCATCTCAACACATACTTCAATATTCATGAAGACAAGAAAGCGGAAATGTAAAAATTGCATACTGCCTTTTAAAGTGTATACCCAGAACTGGCACCTACTATAATACTCACATTTCACTGGTCAATGCAAATCACATGACCATGCCTCATGTGGAAAAAATAAGAGTGAAAAGCCCTAATGACAACACAATTTTAGGTACATTTTGCATCCAGAAATGAGTCGCCCACCCCCCACACACATACACACACATTTAAGATGATAATTCTTTTTCCCTTAAATCATCTTTCTATTTTTTTAAACCAAGGTCTTAATTACTTTCAGTTAACACCTACAACATGCAGATATATACTGATGTATTATTTGAAATATTAGGTTAAAAAAGAAAAGTCATTCTCAAATTTAGCATCAATGCATGCACTCACTCAACTATATTTAGCTCTAATTTCTCTCTTTTAGAGTGAAGAGGAAAAAATCCAAAGTCATTCTCAATCCAAGTATGGATTTCACAATTTCCTTATCATGAAACAAAGAGAGAAGATTACTTTTGGAGAAAATGTATAAATCAGAAGGTTTCTATGTGTCAGAGCATGAAGCAGATGAATAATCCATTGAATCTTTCAATTTGGCTCAGAGGAACCTAAATATATCTAGTACTTGAGCAGATGGACATAGCATAATTCAATAATAATGTGAATCTCCCAAGCCAAAATGTAAATTTCTTATGCTTTAAGTTGGATGTATACTTTATGTAGCTAAATATTCATTTCAAGAGATTATCTAGTTTTTAGTTATATAAACTTATGTAAGATTATGCTCAGTGATACTGTTCTTATGATCCAAAAGGCTAACATTATAAATGAAAAGCTTTGCATAAAGTAACTGAAATAATTGAAATTTGCCTAATATCTATTGAGTGTCTACTAAGACCTATGCTACCTACAAAGAATCCAAAGTTGAATGAGAGGTAGTCTGGTCTGATTATGTTAGCTATTATGTATAATCATCTTATCTTCCTTGAATTCTCTCCTTAAAATCTTGAGAATTCAAGTCGATGTGAAGAAGAATATTTGGGGAAGATAAGGTATGGGATTAAGAAAAAGAAATAGCACTCCTGACTTTTTTCTTTATTAACAACTAAACACATAATGAAATTTATGGTTTTGCCATTAGGATTACTAGAATAGATAATTTCCAGTCCCATAGTAGATAGCATATTTAATTTTACATTATTTCTGAAAGAAGTCTACCTTGTTTTATGCATGCATCAACTTCCAGCTCAGTCTCAGACTATCAAAGTATATTAGGTTGATTAACATATTTATTAAAAAAAAAATCCTTTAGCTCCCAAGCTATTAACATCCAATGGATGCCCTAAAAGGAGCAGATCAGTGTCTGGCCATAGAAATCTGTGCTTCCGCACTTTGGGAGGCTGAGGTGAGTGGATTGCCTGAGCCCACGGGTTTGAGACCCACATGAGCAACTTGGCGAGACCTCATCTCTACAATAAATCAAAAAATTAGCTGGGTGTGGTGGGGCGTTCCTGTAGTTCCAGCTACTTGGAAGACTGAGGCAGAAGGATCTCTGAAGCCCAGCAGGTCGAGGCTGTGGTGGCTGGGAGCGGCCACTGCACTCCAGTCTGGGCGACAAAGTGAGACTCCAACTCAAAAAAAAAAGAAATCTGTGCTTATTTGAGTCATCAGATTTGAAGTCACGTAGAGTCTTAAGGGACCTATTAAACATCTGAATGCCTAAGGAACTAGAACAACTGAGTATAAAGTGTCTTAGTATTGGGAAACTACACTTAGGAAGTATACAGTTACAAGAGATTTTCAAAGAAGTTAACTAAAAAGAGTTGACAATAAAAGGTGTTTCTAGGCAAATAGGGGGTAAAGGATGCTTAAAAGTTGAGTGAAACATTTTCATTTTTATCTCTCCCAAGATGTGATGCATACTTATAAAAGACTTTCTTCTTCCTTTCCTTTATTAGTCTTTTGTCAAATATCGTAAGTTTAGATCAGAACCAAAGGTTTTAGCCACCAGAATCAAAAGGAGGAACAGTGACTATGGTAACACTAGGCTCAGCTGTGATTTTTAACTTTTGTTTTTGTTTTAATTGGCATATGTAAACAGCTACAAATACACACCCTGATAAATAGAATGAAGACTGAGGGTTCATTCTCAGGGTTTTTTTTTTTTGGTCTTGACACTCACAAAAACTGAAAGTGTGCTGTTTCTAGGACTTGGTGGAATGCATGTATCTTGTGTTCATAACATATGGTTCACTTTCATTAAGCATTTTAAAAAATGAAATGCTAGTGTTATCCCTTGCAAACTACAAGTAAAATGCTATAAGACATCACAGGAATGAGTTGACCCAAATCAACATAAGGTGTCACCTTATTCTGGTCCTTGCTACACTAATGTGCAAGCTCATTATGCTCTGATAGAAATTTATTTCTGAAAGGATTCATATTTCACGGGCCATGTGGTGTGTATGTCATATGATATGCTGGTTACCATGGTGAAAAATGAGCTTTTCTTTTAAAAGAAGTAACTTTGCCCTTTTGCTCAATGGTATTAGCTCTCTCCTGAATCCAATGTTCTTTCAGGGAAGAGCTTTAAAAAATAAAAGCAGCAGGGAAATAAGGAGAATTATCTCAGGTAGACACCTTCACTCTTGTCTTGCTTTCGGATTTAGGGAAATTTTAACCAATTACAAAGCAGGTGGATGACACACATATACATCTTAATTGTACCATATGGTAAAATTACTTCCTTTTAGTATTGTGATTAAATTGCCTATGTTTCAATTGCTATGCAATTTTGACTTTGGTGTTTATGGCTCCACATGGAGTTTATTTAGCCCAGGGATTCTCAGTTCTATCACTTCCAACATTCCCTGTGAAAAACATCATTTTGTGCGGTCTCTTTTACTATACTGAGATGAAATTCATGAATAACCTATAAAAACAATTTTAAAAATCATTATAAGAGCCTAACTGTAATACAAAAGTGGTAAAAGGAAAATAATTTATAGTAATGTAATCTGTATTTCCATAATGTGAATGATTAAGCTACGCAACCAGAATAATATAGTCACATGCCTGCCCTTAGGGATATAATCACAACGAGAGCAGTATCTGTAGATGTATGTTATTAGTGACTCAGATGCCATGAGCAGTGTTGCAACTAATATGTGATTTTCAGAAATGTTGAACATCTCTGAAAATTTCAGAGCAAAAGAAGATATGATCATCCTTATATTTATGCTTTTGTCCTGTTCCTGAAAAAAAAAAACCAAAAACCAGTGTCTATTAGAAATGGGTTTAAAACCATGTCAAAAGAACTAGGTTCTGGGTTCAGATAATTAGATAGGCTTTTCAAGTCTATCGGTTCTTCCTTCTCTGAGACAGCTGCAAGCATGGCAGGAGGCAAGGATTACAATCTCTACCTACAAGGTACTGATAGTGCCTCAATAATGGAGACAACCCCTCATATACACACACTGCATCCTCCTAGAGAGATACCACTGCTACTGAGAACCACAGTTCTAACTCATATATTGAACTAACAGGAAAGTTATGTTGAAAAGCTACACATATCTTAAAAGTTTCTCCATACTGTAAACTTTGACTCAAATCAGACAATAGACAAACAGTCCAAAATTATAAATAAACCAATCTAAGTGAATCAAAGTAATCCATTTATTTGGGATCACTCATTCTGTATGCTCTGAGTAAATAGCAACCTATACTCACTCATTCAAGATCATCTAATAGTGTTTTGGCTTGTAAAAAATAAACTTTTGGTGCAGGCCCTAGTGGATCGTTCAGTTGAGATACCCCTCCTTTCTACTGTTGAGTATCCTCTCCTTGTTGATATGTTTTTCTTCCTATTTTTATACTGTTACCTCTGAGTAGAGTGGTATGCATGGAGATTCAGCCCATAGAATCTGGAATCAGGCTATGTGAACTCAGTCCCCAGCTTGGTTACTAACCAGCTATGTGACTCAAGTCATGTTTCTTAATTTGTCTGTGCCTCTGTTCCTTCACCTGTAAAATGTGATTTAAAAATTACTAACCTCATAGGCTTGTTTTGAAGACTAAGTGAGTTAATCCAAGGAAATGCTTGGAACAGTGCCTAGTATAGACTAAATACTCATTAAATGTTGGCTGTTATCACTGGTCTCATGGTCCAAGTTAATGCATGAATGATATTCAGAATCTCTTTTAAGGTGAAGAAACCCAGAGAGTCTCAGAAACCTCAGATTGGAAGAAAACTTAGAAATTTAAAATCATAACCTCTAAAGTGTACCATTATAAAAATTTTTTGGGGGGAGTGATTGGAGTCTCACTCTGTCTCCCAGACTGGAGTGTAGAGGCCGCTCGCGGGCCATTGCAGCCTCGACCTGCTGGGCTCTGGTGATCCTTCCGCCTCAGCCTTCCAAGTAGCCGGAATTATAGGCGCGCGCTACCATGCCTGACTAATTTTTTGATTTATTGTAGAGATGAGGTCTCGCCAAGTTGCCCAGGCGGGTCTCGAACCTACAGGCTCAGACAATTCACTCACCTCAGTCTCCCAGAGCGCGGGAATACAGGCTGAGCCACCAAGCCCGGCCCATTATAAAAATTTACGACGAAGATAGAACTGTCAGGTTTTGAGACATGTGACCATGTTTCCAGAGTCAGTTCTGTTTTAGTCCAAAAACCAGGAAAATAGATTTTCAATAAATGTGTTCCACAAAAGCAGTGCACATAAAGCAAATCATTAACATTTTTTTCCTTGAATGTGGATGGATATTTAAATCCATTCTGTTTTGGATTTTCAACAAATTATTTTAACAAAGTTAACTTTGGATCCAGCTCATGGAACCCATGCCCAATGAAAAGAACATTTGACTCTACTTTTCTCCATGTAATCAAGATATTGTAAACACTTTCACAAATAAAGAATTACTTTGAAATAAAGTTTCATCCTTTTGGGGAGTTTGTTTTCAACATCCATACTAAAGACCACATAAGTTTATTTAGATGTAACAAATGCATTCATTCTTTTATTGAGCCACCATTCACAAAGAACCCCTACCATGTTCTTGTCACTGTGCTAGAACCTAGAAATAATGATCTAAAAGGTATACTCCCTGTCTTCAAGAAGCTTTCAGTCTCTCAAGGTTGATTCATATGGACTTCTATTCCATGTGAAAAGCCATGTAAAACAAGAACAAGGTGCTGAAGCAGCCACTATTTGGTGAATTGCTTTGAAAGTTACAAAGTCAAGATTTGTTACTTCTTCACTGTCCAATCTGTACATACTGAGTAAATTCCAGAAGAAAAGAATCAAGTACTGTTTCTTGATGACAATGAACTGCAGTTCTTAGTCAAACAGAAAATTTAAGATTTCATCTTTGTTTTCCATAGGTCATATTTTAATAAAGAACTCAGCGATGCTAACACCGGGATGGAGAGTACCTAGCAACCTTTGAAAGGATAATATATGTTATCTACTCTGTGGCGTTTAAGGGTGGTGTTTCCTGATGGCTAGGAAATTAAATAAATGACCACTGGAAATGACCCCAGTTCCAGTACTTGAGGCGGCTTTTAATAAATTGTTGACTGCTGTTTGCCTTCTTTTTTTCAAGGATTATTTATAATGTCGAACAGCATGGCTGATGGAATTACTCGAATCAGAATTTGAAGTTTGGAAATGCCCCAAGATATGTTACTTCAGCTCTCTGAGCTTTAGTTTCTCGTTCTCAAAAGTAAGAAAGGGAGTGAAAGAGCACCCGCACCCAGCTCATGGGATTAATGAGTGATTGAAATAAGATAATGTGAAAAGTATGATGGTAGACAATTAACTCCTGTCTTTTCCCCAGACATCTCATCCTTCCGCACTATCATGTCATCAGGCTTCTCAATTTTCTTAGTTCTTTTATATTCAGAGATTTTTCTTCTGTGACTAACTTGCAGAACTTACAAAACATTCAGTACATTTGTTTCAAAAACTATTTCAATTGATAAACTCCATTGTCTTTTTGGTGAACTAATTCGATTATCTTAGGGTTTAGATACACAAAAGAGAAATTCTAATTTAACTACCACCTAGAACTCCATCTAAAACTTCAACAATAAAAAAAAAGGCTACTAATGGAATATTTTTATTCCTCAGAGAGACTTTCAAAGTATAGTTGGTGCACAGTAATGGGTTCTACATTGGCAACCAGTCTCACTTCTAAGCGTTAATTTTGTAAAAGTTTTTCAGTTCTGCGGGAAGAGAGCAAGGTACAGAAGTGTTGTAGGAGTTCATTCCGATAAGGCTAAGGCATCTGGCAATGTGGACATTTTTTCTCCTCCACATAGAGAAACATCAGTACATCATTTTTCAGGAATGCTGGTGGGTTAGTAAGAGTCTACTCAGAGTGAGAGAGAACATAAGAAACAGCAATTAATTTCTGGAAGAGATCTGACTAGATAGAAATGCCATACCCTTTTAAATAGTTCAAACTACTGCCTTTCAAACTGTCAGTTTCCTTTCTTTTCCTGAAAATATAGATTTTAAAAAATATCAAATGACAAATTCAAACAAATGTCAGTTGCCATTATTTGGCTGAAAATAAGGTAGTTTCCAAACCTGCTCAGAAAAACCCAGATCTCTGTTACAAAAAAAAATCGTATTTTGTCACAATCACTCATATGTAAAATCTTATGAGTTTTTTTTCACCATTGATATGACTCCTGTCTATAAAGAAAATATTCAAAAACTAAGCATTTCTGATCACCTGCTTAAGACTTTGCAATACCCTATAATACTGATTTGAGTGTTAGAGAGAAAGAAACCAAAACAGAAGCTTCAGCCCTCAAGGGGTTTAAGATCTAATTGAAGAAATGAATTGATATGCTCAGAAAAGCACAGTTGAGAAGAAACAGATAAATAAATGCATGATGATGTCTTGAAAGAAACCTTTATCAATTTATATATTGCGAAGAATTCCTCGAGAATTCCTTGCAATTTTTCTCTGTTGTTACTTGGGAGTTGTTTACAAAGCTTATTGTATCTCTTGCCTATACTCTGCCACTTGACCAGGGACAGAAACTAACAGCAACAACAACAACAACAATTATTCAGTGCTCACTATTTGCCAGGTATTAATGCTAAACCATATGACGTGTATTAAATCAGTCAATCCTCGGTGACAGTGCTGCCACCCTGCCTCATGTGACAGGAACATTAGAGATGAGCAGCCAAAGGCACCAGAAGTGGGTATGTCATGGGTAGGGTCCTAGAGCCATGCTTTGCAAGAGTGAGGCTCCAGTGGCCTCCTCTGAACCCCCTCAAACTCCTTGTAATAATACAAACTGGGGGGCCAAGAGAGATGGAGATAGGAAAGGGGGCAGAGGGTTTTATTTTCCTTTATCATCAACAGCTCCAAAACTGGGCTCTGGATGCAGTTTTTGTCAATAGCAAGTAGCCACAAAGCACATCCCAAAGGGTTTTGAATGATTTTAAACATCATAAACACATAAGACAATGTCTTTTTCATTCAATAGAAATAGCAATACTTTACTTGCTCAGAATCAAGATTACAAAAATATTTGTCATGGCTTTCCTGACAGTCTGTGTTCCTGTATGGGGGGTGTGGGTGGGGGGGCTTATAATATTATCCCTGGGTGGTTCTTGGTCTAAATTTTTAAAAATATTTTTTCACTTCCTATAAATTGTTAGCATTATTTATAGTTAAGAAAAGAGAAAAAGAGATAAAAAGTGTTTTTATCCATGACATATTAAAACAACAACAAAAAGAACTGCATCCCTGTATCCTCTCTATTTAAATGGAGTTAGCCCTGGGGAACAGAGGTGAGAAAAGGCCATTAGGAGTGGCCTTACTCCCAGGCACCAGAGCCAAGTAATGTCCAGGGCATTGCTTGGCCTTGGACTTCCTGGCTTTCATACAGTCCCTCCTGTTTATCTTTGTCTGAATTTGCCATTTTGGTACCTGCATTTGTGTATGTCTTCAATCGACTTTAAAAAATGCCTCTTTAGATGCTCCTAAAAGTGGTACCTAAATCTGTGTCTCATTTTTTGTAAATGCTCCTTTTTTTCTTTATTTTTCTTTTTTTTTTGAATTGGAGTCTCACTCTGTCACCCAAGCTGGAGGGCAGTGGCATGCCTCTTGGCCACCTCAGCCTCAACTTGCTGGGCTCCGGCTATCCTTTTGCCTCAGCCTTCCAAGTAGCCGGAATTATAGGAGCGCGCTACCACACCCAGCTAATTTTTGATTTTTTGTAGAGACGAGATCTCCCCAAGTTGCCCAGGCTGGTCTCGAACCCTGGGGGCTCAGGCAGTCCACTTGCCTCGGCCTCCCAAAGTGCGTGATTACAGGTTGAACCACTGAGTCCAGCCAATGTTCCTTTTTTTCTCAGACAGCACTAATTAATTATGAGAATTGCCAAAAACAAATCTACCACTACTTACATTCTTAAACTGACTTATACTTTAGAAAGAGGTGGGTTTTGTTGTTGCTGTTTGTTTGTTTTATTTTTGGGAAAGTCTGTTGCTGTAACTTTTGAAACCTAAATGTTGACAGATAGCAATTCCCCACAATTAAAAAATAATATGAATAACTAGGACAGTGTACCCATAAACCCCAGTTTTAAGATGAAAAGCACAAAATGTAAATATTCTAGATGATTTTTCATTGAATAAATAATATACTCATTCACCCTATATAGTTTTACCATTTAATGGAATTCAGTCTCTCTCCAGCATTATAACAATAGTGTCTAGTTTCATCTTTGCCTCTCTTACAATTTTATTTTTAATACAGGAGCTAGGGAGAGCCTGTTATGTGAGTTAGATCACCACTTCTCAGAACATGCCCATGGTTCCCATCACCTTTCAGGGAAAAAGGGAGAAGCCCTGATAAGAGCTTACAAGGCCCTCTAGGCTCTGGACCCCTTTGATGTCTCTGAGCTGATCCCCTAATGTGCACCCACAGGATCACTCCACTGCTTCTTGCAGTATACTAGGGTTTCTCAACCTTGGCACTAATGACATTTTGAATTAGATAATTCTTTGTCATGGCAAGCTGTCCTGTGTACTGTGGGCTGTTTAGTATCAGGAGCATCCTTGGCCATCCACTTACTAAATGACAGTAGCACCTCTTCCCCTAGGATTGAAAACTAAAAACATCTACTAACATTGCCAATGTGCACTGAAAGATAGACTCTTTCCAGATGGAGAACTACTGCCGCCAGCCATGCTTTTCCCTTTGCCTCAGGCCTTCTCTCTCCTATATCCATGGGGCTTCTTTACTTAAAAACAGCTCAAAATGAACTTTCAGTGAAGTCTGCCCTAGAAAGCCTAACCCTGAATTGCACCCCAAATTTTTAAAATTAAAAAAAATGGAACTATCAGTCGTATCCCCCATCCCAGGCACACTCTTACTTTGTTTCTTGTTTTATTTCCCCTATTTCATTGATCTCTTTTTAATGTTATATATGTCTTTATTTATTTTGTGAATTATCCATCTCCTCCCTATAGAATGTAAATTCCACGGTGGTGGTGAGTTTTGTGTATTCTATTCTGTTCAAGACTGGATCCCCAGGACCTAGAACAGTGCTGGGTGCTCTGTAAATATTTGTCCAATAAATAAATTAATCTGAAGAAATGACCACCAACATTGCTTCTCTTTCCAAAGGACCTTAGGGAAGGACTATATGACCTGCCTGAAAAGTCCAGATTTTAATGAAATTTTGTTCTATTTATTTATGCTTTCCTGTTTGTTTTAGCACTAAGAATGCTCATACGTCTATGTCTTCCTCTACGACTACAATAGGCCCTTGTGTCATGAATTTTTATATGCCAGTTTCCCCAGTTTTCTCTTTATTGTCCTACTCATATTTCCTAACTTTCTATCTGTATATCTATCTAGTCTATCTCTCTATTTATCTATTGTTTTTATCTAGTTTATCTAGTCTATCTAGCTCTTTAACAACAATTCATTCAGTCATTTATTATCCTGTCATTTCATATATCTCTGTAAGTTGTTCTAAATACTTTGGGAAAACGAGACCTGGCAAAAAATGGCACTACCAGCCCCCAGGCACTCCCTAATCTTGTTCTTAATCAAGAAGTTGATTTATTAAATGCTAACCTAAATTAAAAACCTAAAATTTTGATTGTGAGATAATTTGTTTTTAAATTCACACATCAGGAAAAAATCCTGTGCCAAATACCTGTCTTGATCTTAAATTCAGAAAATGTGGTTCTTCGTGAAAACTGGTAATTAAAAACTGGTTATTTTCCATATATAATAGTGTTCTTCTAAACACTCCATAGTTATTATGGCATTTTTTTAACAAACTCAAGAGTTTTTGTGACTCAGTATGGACATTTTATGGCTTAGATTATGATTACATTGAATATAATTCTACCTGAGCCAAATAATTATTTGCAATCAGACATATTACTGTTAATGCATAATAATGACAGAATTTTAGAAGATCAATGATCTGTGTTCAATTTTGTACCTTACAGATACTTAGATAAGAAATACGATCCAAGCAGCCCAACCAGAAAGTGCAAAGTGATAGTCTGATCACTTCCCTTTCAAGGCAAAGGCACTGTTTGTGAACAAGAACAGAGCTATTTATATAGTGGCTCAACTTCCAGTCACTTATATTAATATTAGTATTAATACGACAGTGACCATCAGGAGAACAGAACATCTGAACACAAATACCATACTGTAAATAAAACTTTGGAATAGTTAGTTCATTCTTTTTCTTTTCTTTTTTCCATTAACAGGATCCATTAAAAAACAAAAATAATAAAAAAGGCTCATTAAGATTTAAATTTTAATTGTACTTCAAGCTCTATTTTCATTAAAATCTGGACAAATCAGCAAACATTAATTTAATTAACTGCTCTTAAAAGTTTTATTCCAAAGTAAGACAAAAACGGTTTGTTACCTAAACACAAATGTTGTCCTTCACAGTCTAGGGATTACTCAAATTGCAACAGAAGACTACTAAATATTCATGGGAAAAATATCCCTCTTTGTGATGGTCCAGAATACATTAGTTTGAATAATAATGGTAACGTAATACTACTTAGGTGTGCTTATGTACCAGGGATTCAGCTACCACATTATCTAATCCTCACAATAACTGTGTTAGGGACATATTAATGTCCTCTTCGTGATTCAGCTGAAAATCTGAGGCTTAGTAAGGTTGCCAAGTTGATTAAGTAGGAGAGTGAGCCCTCCATCCCAAGTTTGTGTTACCCTTGAACCTTTGCTCCTCCCCACTGTGCTGCCTCCTCCCTAGCAGATTCCCACTGGTAACTGACACCTACAAGGCCAAACCTCATCCACCTGTGCCCTTCTGTGTGAGTGCAGACTCTCAAGTGGGCCTCAAACCAGGACAATACATGGCCCTCCCTGACTCTTTCGGCCTGATTCCTACTGACAGTTTCCCTAATGTCCCATGCATATATCAGACACCTTAATCCTATTCCTTTTGTCTTAGTTTATGTTTTCTCTCTCTTCTCTAGGCATTTTTCTCTTTCCTCCACTTAATTTTCTCTCATTTACAAAGCCTTCTCTACCTGTTAAAAATAGTTAGATCCCTTCTCTGAAATTCTAAATATGATACCAAATGTATTACAAAGCCTTCTCTACCTGTTAAAAATAGTTAGATCCCTTCTCTGAAATTCTAAATATGATACCAAATGTATTGCTCAATCCATTTGCTTATAGAAAGAATATTTTTGCTCATTTTGTATCTATCACTATAGTCTCATAAAATCTTGTGATCTCTTCAAAGATTACTTTTCCTCTGGTCAGTGCACAAATAATTAACAGCAGAACTAAAAATAACACGACAGTTTATTTTTGTCTCTTTTGTGGCAAAGTTTTGAAAGAATTAAATTATAATGCAATGCTATTAAAAACTCAAAAACTGAGATATGATAGTATCAAAGGATTAAACAAACGAAAACTATTTTACTCTTAGCAATTATTTCATTAAAATTCTTAGAAGCTGTTAAAGGTTTCTTATATACAAAGTAATTCTTCAAATGATAATTTTATGAATTATTACATTGAAACAAATCAAACTAAAAGGAGTTGACTAAGGCTCCTTCTGAAAAACTAAATTAGAAAATCTCTTAAGTACTGTCTGAAATATCAGAATAACATTTGAATATACTTTATGAACAAGAAGCAGCTAATAGCAAGGATTTTTGAAACAAAAAGGAATATCTAATATTTATTTTTAAAAACTCAACCTATAAGTGTTCAGAAAATACCTCTTGGAGTTACAATAAAGTCAGTTCCCCGTAGTTGATACCATTATGATTCTTTTACCTTTTATAGTAAAAGTAAAAATTCTTAATCTCCCTTTTTCGCATTATGCCATTAATAATTTATTTTTTCAGACTCTCTTCAAATCCCCACAAAAAGACAGCATCTTGGAGGTCTACCCTGATTCAAGCCCTGGATTTATCCACATCTGAGACTTCTCCTGAGTACCGGGATAATCCTGCAGGATGGTTTCCTGGGTTGCTTGTACCAACCTAGGCTCCCCACTTTCTCGCTTATACTTCTCTAGTGTAACTGTAGAATGTGCTAGGAATGCAACCCTCCAGGAGAGGAAGGGATTGGTCAGAACAGTCCAGGTTCTATTCTAGTATCCCTTAGAAAGGATGCCCTTCAATGCTTTTAGCTCAGGGTGAGACGCCTTTCGGAGTCTCCCAGTTGCGGTGTAAGCGGGGCATACACAGACAAAACTCCATCTACCATGGACAGCTTTTCTGAGTCTTGGGGAACCAGCTTGCCCTGAAGGCTTCTATTGTGCCTTGCTGCCTATCTGTAAGTAATAAACCCTCTTCATATAGCTTGCTGTGTCTGGGGTGATTCTATCTCACCAGACTCAGACAAGTTGCTAATCAGTGCATGGTGAACCCGCTTCACAAACACCACTTGGGCCCAAGGTCCTCCAAATGGTGGACAACTAAACATAAAGAAATGATCTACCCATCTGCCATAGGCTGTGGAAAGGCTGCTTGTCTCCTGAGGGTCAGATCAAGCTCTCCTCTGCCATTCACACAGAGGCTACATTTCACCTATGACAAGAGTTCCAAAACCTATAGCTCAGATAACCAAATGACCAACCCTAGCAAAGCAAAGCATCTGCAAGCCTGCCTGTCAGCAGCATCTATTCCTTTCTTTGCATAAACTCTGCAGCGTACAAAGCAGCCCACACTGCTATTCTAGATGGAGACTTTATACAATGTAAAAATGTAAAACCCACATCTGTGGCTCTCAGCCTATTTCGAAAACATAAAACCATTTAACACCAATAAGACATCCAGCTTTCTTAAACTGTTGAAAACAAAGTCAGCATTATTATTCAGGCCTAATTACTGGAATGAAATAGTCAACCTTTATCCATGCTGTTTAATCTTCACAGAAAAATAGAAATGTTGTGAAACCTTTAGTCTTGCTGTTATTTCTGCCCTTTTGTGCCATTCAGAGGCAGGTAGGGAGTGTTCTGTATATGTTGGGAGCTGTGTAGGTATCAAGAATTGAAGATGAGAGAAGTGGCCTGATCCTTCAAGTGCTACAATATAGCTGAGGAGATGAACATAGCACAGGCCGAATTATTAGATTATAAGGACGAAGAGAGAGTTAGCAGAGGACAGGGGACAGAGAGTCGGACAGCCACTACAGAACAGTGATATGTGAGCTGAGACACAAAGAAGGACAGAGAAGGAGCAAAGAGTCTTCCATGCTTTAGCTCATTTTGTATCAATATAGTCTCTCAGAAAATCTTGCAATCTCTTCAAAGATTACTTTGCCTCTGGTCAAGAAAGCAGTGGTAGCTACAGGAGTGTGACTTGCCAAGTGCATGTAGATATTGCTGCAGCTAGAATACAAAGCACCTTGTGCAGACTAGAAAAAAATAATGCCCCCCTCTGGATGGGTATAGCTATGAGGAAATAGTGCTTGTTGAGTGCAGTCACTAATCTGTCTCAACCAGAGCTCTGCCTTCAGGAAAGGTTAGCAGGCTGCAACAACTGGAGCCCCATGTTTGAGGAGTGGTAAGGCATGCGGTTGGATAGAGAGGTCTTAAATGCAATAATAAGGTGTTTGAACTAGACTGTAGGCAATGGGGAACCACCGTGGTTTGTAATTCAGGAGTGACACATCAGAGAGACATATTTGTAAAAGGCAATTCTGTTGCTAAATGAGGAATGGATTTGAACTGAAAGAGAGATGAAGTGAGAAAGTCCAGTTAATGACTTATCACAATAGTCTAAATATGCCATGATTAAGGCCTAGAACACAGCAGTGTCTCCAGTGGTCCCAATTCAGTAGTAAAAGAATGGGATAAGTAAATGCAAAAGAGCTTTAATAAGGATAAAGTATAGATTTAGTGGGAAATGGAAGAGAACTTAATGGTTGTAACCAGGGTTTCAAGATTCCAAAGGCAGAGTTGTTTCATCTATGTGTCAACAGAGTTCAAGATGTGCAACATTTGGAGTGGGAGTTATGACTGGTGGTTGTCCTGCAGGGTAGCAAGTGGGTAGGGTATAAGATGATGTTAAGTCATAAACCAATGCCTTCAGTGAATATCAAAAAATGACAAAAATATTGAGCAATGATGGGAAAGGAATGACAAAAACAACTGGATGAGAATATGAACAGTAGAAAAGCCAGGCTTTGGATAGACTGGATATGAATGTCAACGTGACATTAGTGTGGGACACTAGGCACAAATCTGGTATTTCTGCATTTCAACTTCCTCACCTCTACAGTGGGATTAACGATGCCTTCTCATAGGCTTAATATAAAGTGGTGGTTGGAAAACTATGGCCCATGTGCCAATTCTGCCTGTTGTCAAGTCTTGTTGGAACCAAGCTACTTCTACTTGTTTACATAGGGCCTATGGTTGCTTTCTCACTACAACAGCAGAGTTGAGAAGCTACAGTAGAGAACTTATGGCTCAGAAGGCTGAAAATATCGACTATCAGGTCCTTTACAGAAGAAGTTTGCATATCCCTATTGAAAGAGTCAACACAACACCCCCCCTCCACCAAGGCTTAGTGTATGGCACACAGCAGATGTTCAATTATAAACTCCCTCAGGGGATGTGAGAATGTGCCTGTCACACCATGACCCCAGACTGCAGTGAGTAAGTTCATTTACTTTCCCAGGTTGGGAGGAAAGCAGTATATCAAGAAAAGAACTGGTCTCAGAATAAGAAAATAAAGTGTTAGCAACCACTGATGATATTAGGAAGTTGTAGCTTATACCTCACAAAGGACTTCGAAAACAGAAGCTAATACAGCTTTGTGAGAAGCATCTGCTACTGTATCAGATATCAATTAACAGTCTCTTTCCCCAGAGTTAAATTTCTGTTCAACACAGAAAACTCGGGGTAGTGACAGCTATTATGAGGGAATGGAAAGTAAAACTAGCTTAACTGACACAGTCAGACTTCACAAACGAAGGGAGGGCAGAGTAGGTGAAAAATCAGCTTCTCTCAAAGGGAGAGTAAAGTATTATTTAGATGCTGATCTTAAAGAATTGAAGAGGGCTGGGTGTGGTGACCCAAGCGTCATCCCAGCACTTTGGGAGGCTGAGGCAAGAGGACTGCCTGAGCTCAGGGGTTCAAGATCAGCCTGGGCAACTTGTGAGACCTCATCTCTACAATGAATCAAAATACAAGCCAGGCATGGTAGTGCGCATCTGTAGTTCCAGTTACTCAGAAGGCTGAGGTGGAAGGACCACGTGAACCCAGCAGGTCGAGGCTACAGTGGCCGTGAGAGTGCCACTGCACTCCAGCCTGGGTGATGTAGTGAGACTCCAACTAAAAAAAAAAAAAAAATTTGAAGAGAAAGAAGTCTACCTAGTCTTTTGCTTTAGGATAAAGACAGACACAAAATTCCCTACTATGCTTTGTAAATTAAAGACCAAATGAAATCCAGATTTGGGGAATAACCTAACTTCTCGAATTTGGACTCTTCACTACATTCAGTTTTGCTGAAATTCTAGTAGATATCATGTCATGAACAGGTTTATAAGCAGGCTAAAAATAAAATTGAAATCTGGGGCCAAGGAAATTCAATGGAATATTAACAGTTGTTCAGTAAAGTATAACACAAACAGTCCCAGATGAGGGGGACTTTTGAGGGACTAAGCAGGGCTGTGTGAAGCGGGAAATGGGTCAGAGTTTTCTTCTGCATTTCTCTGGAAGGGCTGACCCAGATGAAGCTGAGGAGTAGGTATGTAGAGAAAAAGAGCATGATCTGAGCTTCCTCAGGTGGAAAGAAAAAACAGGCTTGAAGGAAGTAATCAAGACTTTTTCCTATTTGGACTGTGCTACAATGAGCAAGACATCCAGATATTTTCCTAGTTCCCATTGGTGGCAATATGGTACCTTCGAGAACCTCTTCTGCACTAAAAGTTCACCATGAGACCACCCACCACAGCCAAGTCAGATAAACAGCAGAGACCTGAAAATCTGATTTCCCAGCTCACTCAGTTTTAGATTATGCATCAAAGTGTAGCAGGAAAGAAAAGTTCATCTAAGATTTGGCATTTCCTAAATAACTCTCAAAGACAGGTTAAAAACAAAATCAAAAACAATTATTTTCAACTGTAACATAATACTTCTTTCTTAAAACTCTTAAATAAACCTGGTATATTGTTAAAATAAGTCTATAAAAACAGTTTGCTATCTCTAAGGTACCTCAGGCTAATCTGTATACAAAACTTTGAAAAAAAATGTGTGGGATTAGAACTTTGTAAATATTCCAGGCAACTTAAAGTATTTATAATGGCTCATGAGATAGAGTTTGAAAAATAGAGACCAGTGCTTGAAACAGATCTTTGCTTTGAATTTTAATATTACTCATGATGCAATTACTTTACTTATATAATACAAAAATTTTTGCCTCTGCAGAATTCATTTAAGACATATAAAAAAGTATTAACTTTTTTACATAGCAAACATGAAATGCCAAATCCATGTTCTCCTAGATTCTAACCTACTATTTCATATTTTATTTCCCTGCATATGTAGCTCATTCCATCTGTAATATGGCAAATTATCACCTCTTAAAAAATAAAATTAGGCAACCCGTTCCGGTCCCCTCCCACTGTGAGAGCTTTTCTGTCCTCTTAACAAATCCTGTATACTCAACAACCACAAAAAAATTACCTACCAATGTTTTTCCTGCCTATAAACTAAAAACTGCACTGAAATGGAGCAGGTTACTCACCTCAAAGATATTATATAGAACTTCTGCTAATTTCTCAAAGTGAAAATGTCCATTGTATTAATGAAATGCAGCTGATTTATCATAGCACAAATATATTGCTGTCCTTTATGGAGAGTGACACTTATTTATCTTTCAATTCAGTCAAATTCTGGATAACACTACATGCTCAGATACCAACATACAAGTTAGACAGTACTATACAATCTATACACATGCCAGAGACAGATGTGTAACTCTTAGATGTGAATTAAAATTGGAGTGTTTAAAGAAAAAATTATATTTGATAAGTCCATTTGGTTGAGGACTTAATTTGGATGATGCCAGATGAGACAACTGCACTTCAATATCCAAAAATGCACTCTAGGTTTTATATTGATCAAAGCTAAAACATTGACTTGAAAGCTAGAGTTCTTCCTCTCACGTGCAAATATCCTGAGGCTGTTTGCAGTGGAGGATGCTGCAACCAAGCAACCTCATCCAGAGCTGCACTGGGATTACTTGGCCGTCCTTGGTGTTGCTGTGGCGTAGGCTTGAGGTAGCTATTTAAAGTGGCATTCAACACTTACGATTGCGTCAGGAGTGAGTCAATGAGAGACAAGTTAAAGCGTGAAATCCAGGGTGGCAATGACCTCTAGTGTCCTGAAACAAATCTTGGGAGACTAAGGAAAGTATTCCTTCTATTCTTGGACCATTAAAGCACTTCTTATGGATTTTCATGCCCTATCAGGTTAACACAAAAGTTTATATTCTAAATGGACTGTCTTATTTGGGTGACAAAGTCATATCTACTCTAGATTACCCAATATGTGCTGAAGTTCATTGCATTTTTCTGGAGATGGGTTCTTAATAATATAACACTCTCTAATGGAGAGATGGCAGGGTATATGAGTAATATGTCACACACACACACACACACACACACACACACACACATACAACATAATTCAAGTACCACTCAATGAATGCTGCTAACACCTGGTTCACCCACCCTACACCCAGAAACTTGACAGTCAACATTCAGTTGGATCCAGATACCTGCCCTTAATTATACACAGAGGAATTCCTTTACTCAAGGCCTTCTAAAGACTTTAGAGGGGACAATTTGAGGGGGAAAATACATTCATTTTATATATTAGTTAAGAAGTTAAACTGATAGATACAGTCAAGAATAAGTACTATATAGGTACAATGTCTGGTATAGTTCTGATGCTAGTTCTTAGTGCCTCCTGGACAAGCTTTAGAGAGGTACAGGCATATATTTTCTTCTTCCACTTTTCTATTTCCTATCTCTGTGCCAGTTACTACTACATGTCTCTGTTCTCTGTTCACTCATGAGTAGCAGTTATATTTTAGATTATATTTGTGTTAAGGCTGACATAGCAATTGCAGAAAAGTTTCAGTCTCTTCAAGTCCTTCAGCATTCTGATTATAATCTAGAAGTCAGTGTCAACTACAGTCCAGACGATATGGGAAAGAGTGAGGAAGGGGAAAGGCTGAATGTTGCTAATAGACAAAAGAAGTGCAGCTTTCCTCCAATGCTCATACACTCTGCAGAACAGCCTGCTATCGTGGCCTGGGGTCACCTTTACCCACCTCTGTCCCACTGCAGAGGTAGAAAAGGCTTTACCTCTTTCACCTCTTAGTATACCTAGATAGAATATTTTTAATGAAAGATATGTTCTGAGAGCTTTATAAATCTCTACTATACCATATAATCTACCCTATAAAAAAATAACATGTAATGAGAGTTAGTCTATATAATGAGGAGGAGAAAAAACCAAATTGAGTTAAGTTGACAGTTCTGGGTGGCCAGCTAGACTCTATCAAAATCACTAGCTCTGGCACATCAAGCTTACATTATGCATGATGCAGATTTAGGCCTCAAAGCATTACAGATTATTGAATGTCATGGAACTCTGGGGTTATTCCCAAATAGAATAAAACTGCCAATGCTAAATCAATGCTCCAAACAAACAAACACATCTACTGTAAGGTATGGTTATTTCATGAATTATACCTTAGTAGCTGTTTTTTCCACCATGGAACCATGTTTTGATCAAAATCATTTTCAAATCAACTTTGTTTATTATTTTGAAAACATCTTCCGTTATTAGAATGGTCAGTTCAGACAGAGTCTCTCTGTTAGGAATGGTTCTAACTTTGAATCAATTAGTAATATTCACTAGGGCTGAACCGGTGCGTTTTTCTAATCATGAACACATTTTGTTTATTTCAAACTTTATATAAAAATTAAAAGGTTTTCATTTTTTAATTAAATCATTTGAAACTTTTTTCTTTTTCTTTTTGGAAAAGGAAGAATTCCTTAGTCTTACTGTGGCTATTTAACATATATTTCTTTGTATTCACTTTTTTGCTTTTAGTTCTTTTTTGTTATTTTATTTGAATGGCTAGTATATGTATTTCTAGTGGGCTGCCTCTTTTGTAGAACAAGTGGAAGTATAAAGAAATTAAAAATAAATGAAGTGCCCAAAGCTTTTTTATTTTTGATGATTCAATTTATGCAACATTTAATAGTCAATAAAATATTCAATATTCTATGCACAATATGCAATATTCAACAAAACTGGCTAATTCAACATTCTATAACAATCCTATTGTAACAGGTTCTCTGAAAAGAGATTATTTTATTTCATGCTGTATGTCAAATATTTCTGTAAAATATAATAGTGGCTAAAAAAAGGGGAACTATCAGTGACATTCAAAATGGCATGTTCCCATGTTCAGTACCAGTGCAACTAACTGCTATATCTATACCATATCATAATATAATTGCTTATCAATATACCAATACACATCATCAATATCTATACCAGCCCTTATAAGGAAAGATCTAGGGTTATCTCTAACATGCTGGGAGAAAAAAAGCTAACAGTAACAATATAAATGAATATGGATGGGACAATGACTAATCATCTCCCTGTGGAAGCAAAGCAATTTCATGCAATTATTAGACAAACCTTTCAGACCAAAGTTCAATGAGTGCATTAATAAGCACTAGAAAACATAAATGTTTAAAAGTAAACAATATGACGAAGCTATCTGATGTCAAGGCAGATGCACCATGGGAATTTTTCTATATACGCTTACATTTGGAAAGTATTTGTTTCTCTTCTTTCTTTTATAATGGGAGATAAAACACAGATAACAACACTTAATCAAAAACATTACTTAAGCCCTTCTAGTTTTCCAAAGTGGAAGTGTTAAATAGCATGACTATCCCTTCATAACACTTATGCTGACCTAAAATATTGGATCATTGACACATAAAGTCTCTCACTTGAAATAAAGAAAACAAATTTGTTAATAACCAAAGTAGTGTACATGAAGTTTCAAAGTCAGAATATTTAAATACTGCAATGTAAAAAGAACTTCTTAGTTTTTTTTTACTTTGAAAATGATAATTACAGTACTGATTGAGGCTTAAAAAACAAAGCTTAAAAGGAATCTGAATATCTTCTTTTAACACTAATGAAAACAAAAAAATTTTCAAAAGAAATAGAAAAACTTGGAAATTAAAGCTGGCTCTCTTCAGATACAACCAAGAAACAATGAGGACCTGAAAAGTTTGTGATTCTTGGGTATTTTTTTCCCCAAAAATATTCACTTGTAAGGTTATCATGCAGTTTATTGTGCAAACTGGAACACTTTTAAAAGTGAAAACAGATGTTATTAATAAATGGGGACAAATGACTACCTTCAGGGCTATCTTCATAAAATCAGGAGCTATAGCATCCTAGGTAAGGGAACATGGGGTGTGAGTTTTTTGTGAACTTCCTCCTCTTTTCTTGCCCTTCTCTTCCTGATCAAACATGGCCAAGTGAGCAGACTGGTCAGTGTTCAGGGCAGTTTGTTTGGGAAAGCAGAGTACCACAGATCTAGAAATGGGACCAATGCAGCTAAAGTTAGAATGAAATATTTGGGACATTTTAATAAAAATCCAATGTTGTTTTCTATCTTATCCATTTTATTTTGTTATAAATAAATTTCTTCCTGTTCTTTCTATGCCTGTTAGTCTGCACGGATGATGTATTTTAAGACAGGAAAATACAAATCTCCAAGCTAAACCTTCACAGACTAGCCATGTTCTTTTAACTCTTTCTCCTGTTAACACCTCTGAACTTTTATGCAGTGTTCTTGGAAGAGTACAAACAGTTTTATCTGTACAGATGGGATGCAGAAAGCAAAGGGGAAGAAAGTAAAACAGTAAACAACACAGAAACAGTGTGATTGGCACACTAATTAGCCCATTGCCAATCCTAGATAAGAATTAGAGTACTGCACAGTACACAGAGGTGCCTCAGGGAAGGGAGATTTCTGCATGTGCTCACATTGCATCACTTCATCTTTTTGGCCTATTTATGGTTTTAATAGCTATGGCTATTTTGTAATCACTAAGACAGTCATCAGAAAGCTAAGCCAAGAGTGTTGTATAGCTGGAGTTGTTCACTTGACTGTATATACCTACTAGTGCAGCATGTGAAAGTTCTGTTCTTGAGCAAAAAGGAAATCACTTATGGTTCTGTTCCAATACCTTTCTTTTTCATTCAAAGCATTACTGAGTTATACACTATAAAAAGAATGAGAATATTATGCATTCCTTTTTTCTTGATGAATGCACAGGATTTTTGCTCTGTTTTATTTTCTTTTTACCATTTCCATAGCTTGAAAGGCCCACATGCTAATTTAGTTGGAAGAGGGAGTGTGGTCCTCTACGAGTTATTATTAATAGGCCGGCAAAACAGGTGGCATCCTCATTTGCCACCAAGCACTCCCTCTTTGATTCAAGGATGACTAAGGCCTCTTCCCAACTGTACCACTGCCAATGCTTTCTTCAGGTGCTGTGTTGGACCGTGCTAGTAACAATGGACATGTGGATATGTAGACGGAATGAGACGGAGGCAGAAAACATGATCATTTCCTTCCCTTTGTTCCATACATTTCCTATGGACACAATAACTCTCCCAAGGGGAGTAAATTGGTTCTAGTGAGGAGGGGTGAAAAACTTGCATATTACAATCATTCGTGGTCCTCTGAACTCCATCCTATCTGAAAAAATCTTGTTGTCTTATTCCTTAGTAGTTGGTTTTTCTTTACTCATTAGTGAAAATTTAAATTTAACTTAATTTTTCTCCTTAGGAGGCTATTAATGAAAAAATGTGGGAAAACATTTCTTTTATCAATCATTCCCCTCTTTCCTTAAGCTAAAATAGAGCCATTTCCTGAGCACAGGGAGAAGGAGAGGGAGAGGGAGAGGTAGAGGAGGTAGAAGATAAGGAGGAGGAAGAAGAGGAGAAGGAGGAAGAAGGGGAGGAAACAATGGAGAAAAATGTAGGAGGAAGTGGTAGCTATGGATAAATGAGGAAATTGAGGAGTGAGAAGCAGATCATAAGCAATGCCCTCACTTGACTCTGTACACTGGGGGAAGCTGTTGGGTTGCTCTTACTATCTGGTGCAGATGAACAGAAATATATCTCTGCAGATTTTACCTTCTGTTGTTCTTATCCAACAAGAAATGCCTACAAGTCTAGCTTCCTGACCTGACACCCGAGATCAGCCTGTTGTCCTGCACATCATATTCACTTATACTCCTACGTTGAGGCTTGCCCCAGAGGGCTCAGATAAGACTTTTTGGGTCTGCCTGAAGCCCAGCTGATTTCCTTTATTCTTGACCTTCTTCAGACATCCAGAGTGAGGGCCCTATGTGGTGTTGATGAGTCTAGTTTCCTTCAGATCTCAGGTAGATTGTGCTACTTCAGATTGTTGTTTCATCCCAAAGGCTGAGAATACAGCATGCCACAGGACCCACTCCCCTTAAATGCTTTTAAACTCCTCTTAGGCTGAAGTCACTGTATGCAATATTTACAGGGGAAGAGCTCCTGCAGTTTCTTTGGGAAGAAGCCAAGGAAGAGAGAGAAAAAGGTTTCTAAGCCAGAGACTGACTAAATTTTCCTGGCCTAGAAGTGGTGCAAGATCAAGTCTAATTCCAATTCACTGCCCAGGAAACTGGCAGCCATTTAAGCCTATCTCCTCCCTCCCCTTGCAAGTTCCTATGAAAGGCATACCAAAGCCTCCAATTCCATGTTGTAGTAACCCAGAGAGTTGTTCCAGCCATCCCATGGGTTCATTCAGCTGGGCCACACTTTCACAAACTGCCTCAAATTTAAACTTCATACACTGTCTCTATATGGGGGTACATTCAGTCACCAAGATACACTGACAGAATTGAAAGAAGGCAAAGCCCATATATATACATATGTAAACTTGTGTCTCATTTCCAAATAATATCATAACCCAGGGAACTAAAAATAGCCATTTCCATTAGTTCTGCCATTATATTTTGAAAAGTCTTATGTATGTGTACAAAAATGATAATTTGTTAAATACAGACATTTCAATTATACCATATTTTAAAACCCTGTTTTGGCTTTTTTTTCCAGTTACTTATACAGCAGATAGTCAATGAATAGAAGAATCATCTTATGTGACACCAGAGCTTGTTCTATAAAGAGCATGAATTGTTACTGCCAGGGTCATATTGAAAGAATGATAGGTCAATGGGCTTTGCAATAATTTTGTGTGTCATAGTGGATACACATAGATACATTGAACAATTATTACTTAATTATTTAGTACTTATTCCAAAAATGGTTATTTTAGTCTATTGTGAAGCATCTGCTAGAAAGGATAAAGTTTTTCCTATTATGCTAGGGATTTGGCAAATAATCTTATAGTATTCATATTTTTTATTACAAAAATATTATAGATAAGTTATAAAATATAGAAAAACCAGAAGAGAAAAAAATATTTCCAATGAAATCCCAGTTTAAGATAACAGAAAATTGATTAAATTCTGAAGAGAAGAGAGTGTCTAAGTATGTAGCACACATATAGTACATGTTCAACTGAATGACCAAGTTGAAAAACAATAATTGAAGGGCATGTCTAAATGTCTACTTTAAAGTGTGTGTAGCTCATATACAGTATATGTTCAGTTAAATGACCAAATTGAAAAACAGTACTTGAAAAGTCAAAATAAACAGTCTCCCCTAAAGGTAGTTTACCTCCTAAGTGTGTAAGAAAGAGCTTCACAACATATGAAGGGTCTGATATATCCATAGAGTAACTAGTGAGAGCTAGAGTGTCATCCTACTGCAGCTATAATAAACCTCCTTATTCTGAAGTTCTGAAAATACTATTTAGACATATCTGCACAAGCACTGC
Organism: Carlito syrichta; assembly: GCF_000164805.1. Taxonomy (NCBI): domain Eukaryota; kingdom Metazoa; phylum Chordata; class Mammalia; order Primates; family Tarsiidae; genus Carlito; species Carlito syrichta. The sequence continues at coordinate 227,949 of NW_007053782.1, forward strand.
CCTCACATGAATTGCTCCAGGTTATATACGGGAGAAAGTAGTGGTTTATATGAACAGAAGACAACATACAAAGTGATTTTTAAAAGGTTCTTATCTACAGACAAATGAACAATACTTTCACTAAACTACTACATAATCAAATAAATAATTTCCATAATATTTAGCCATTCAAACAGAAAGGAAAATGCAGAAATGTAAACAAGCAAACAAACCTAATTCCTTTGTGACAATTTAATAAAGAATCGACTTACGGTAGCAAAGATTCATTTAGCTTAATTCATAATTCGGGAACAAATTTACTATTTGTAGCTACATTAAATTTTCAGAAACCAGTGTCCTTAGTTTCTGAGTATAGTTTGTAGGCAGATATCTATATGCACATACATAGTTTGAAGCAAGTTTAAATAATCTGAAGCACAGAGGTATATAATGGTATATTGTAACAGGTTGTTGTCCTAATTACCCTCCTGGAGATTAAGGAATGGCAGCTTCTTCTAAAAGAATTTAGAGATTAAATGAATTTCCTTGTCTGGGAAATCAAGTTATTAGCCCTATTTTATCCTTAAAAATTCTTCAGAAAAAAATACATCTATACAGAGGGTGTCAACAAATGTATGCATTTTAAGAAAGAAAAAAATGTATTAAAATGGTAATACTCGATATACACCACCAACAAAAGATGAATACAAGCCAAGTTTGACTTCTGCAATTGCAAGGGTGCTCACAGTGTTTACCATCAGCAACCACACACTTCTGAGTATTACAAACATCTTTTAACATCTCTTAAAATGTGTACACATTTTTTGGCACCCCAGTATTCAAATTCTTTTTCCATAACAGTATTTAACTTTAGATATGTGTTAATAATGTTATAAACAAATAAACCTCATTAACTTTTCAGATTTTCTTTGACTTAGCTGGTTCACTTTTACATAGTTGGCTAACTTCCTCTGGAACTTTTGATGCAACAAGATTCCTCAGTTGCCTAAAGTCTTGAAAGAATTCATTTAACGCCCACAATACTCACTTAAATCCAGAGTCTATCTCATTCACTTTCAAAATTTTAGTAGTAACTCAAATATATAACTAATCACTTGGCATTGGAAAGAACAGTGGCCTTTCTCAGTCAAGACTTACAATTGTGGCATTTCTTTCTTACAGGTAAAATGAAAGTAAACAATTCATAACTATAAAAACAAACCTAGCTGAAATCTTCATTGTCACAAATATGCATTTCTTCACTATGTACAACATAAATGCGTTTTATTTCATTTAGGTGTATGTGTTGGCTAAAAAGTAAAATGCTTTTTGAAGTCAACCAGAAACAAAACAAAACAGTGCAAGCAGCAGTTTTATGATATCTGTATTAGCTGATTATTTACATTATGTGTATATTTTAGATTTTCATGTAGAAGTTTAATTTCCAATAAAAAGGCTCATATGGTCTATTATATTTTAGCTTAAATATATATTATATTTCTGTGTAAAACATTACTGTTTATAAGAAAGATACTTTTAAAAACTGTAAGTAATCAAAAGAATTCATATGATGACACACTCTTCCTTCTCCATTCCATATTCCATTTTCATCTACTATGCAAAAAACTTCAATATTATGTTCCTGCAGCTAAAGATGGCTCTTTTGACTTTTTACTTATCATTCATACCACAACACAGAGCTATATAAAATGGAAATTGGTGTGAGCTAACCCTCAAATCTCTAGATAAAATTAGATAAATATAAACATGCAGTTGAATTAGGCACTGGAATCAGTGACAAAAAATTTACTGTGAGATTTAGATACATGCAGGCACAATGAAAAAAATATGAATTTACCTTCATTTTAAGCAAATTTTTCATGAACTCTGAGATATGGTAGTGTCTCAATTGCAAAAAAATAATTCACCAACAGGAAAAACATCCACTGTTGGGGAGACCTCACAAGGGGAGGTAAATGGATGCATTCTGGACATTGATCATTCCTTACGCAGCTCGATAAAACTATCCTTTCCTCATCTGTGTGTCCCTGCCAGCCCTCTGAGCTATAGGGGGCCACACCATCCCTTCTTTGCCTGAACCTCCACACGACCAAGCCAAGAGGTACCTCTACTTTCAATGACAGCTTCTTCCCTTTATTCAAGATTGAGCTCAGACCCTGGTCTTCCGCATGACTCAGTGCCTGATGGGTCTGAGCTAGGGCTTTCTCCTCAATCTCCAAGTCACCACACATGCCAGGAAAACCAGTATTCTCTTCCATACTCTGTTGCCCAGGCTCTTTCTACACATAATACTATTTATAAAAGAGTAATGCCATTTCATGACATTACACAGGAAGAATAAGATTAGGGAAAATATTTTTTCATTGTGTAGCTACATTTTGTTCTGTCTTACCAAAACAATGAAGAAAATTACACTCTCTGGAATGTAGGTAGCGCCTTTTCTGACCACACACAGGCAAGCAATGCCATGTTTTTCATACCTTTGCAGCCACGGATGAGTTAGGTTTTTCCAGCAAGTCCCAGAGTTTCTTCCTTTTGTCAGGACAGCAGGTATTATCAAACTCTTCTCCCTCTCTTTCTCTCATAGTTTCTGCTTCTCGCCTCAGTTCTTCATTCATCTGTTCTTTCTTTTGATGGTATCTGGCTTGGCAGCAGGACTCTAAGTAGATCTCATCAATCCCCCAGTAGTCAAGCTCTTGGCCAAAAGAGAGAGCACACATTTCTTCCATCATGTGGAGTTTCCCTGTTCGATAGAAATTTAAAATGGAAGTGAAGGCTCCTGGATGCCGGTCAAAGAAATACTCATTCTCATTTAGATTATAGTCATCACACACTTCCAGGAGGCTCTCGTGTGTGTTGCAGTCCCGAAGCTTCCCCAAGCGTGTCCTGGGCAGCCTGTCTAGTGTTCTCCACAGGACTTCGTGGTTGAGGCCCCCCACGTTGATTTTAACTCTCCGTGAGCATGTTTTGCTCCTGATAATGTCCACAGGCTCTGGAGGAAGAGAAAGTGTCGACCTTGAAGTCTTCCTGTTTAAGCCAGGTGGAGCCTTTTCTGCCATTTTGAACTGGACAAAGCCACAGAGCTGTGGTCTTTAAAAAATGAGGTCAACTGAAGCGATATTCCTCTGGGGCAGCCATTTCCACTGACACAGCTAGAAGAAAACAACAACAATGCAATTATTTGCATTTTTCTAGAGCATTTCTTATTCTAGGCCTTTTTTTTACAAAAATAAAGAAGAGCTATAATTATTAAGAAAGTAATCTAAATTTTCTGAGCTTCAGTTTCCTAATCTACAAAATAAAGATAATAGTATCTATTCCATAAACAGTATTATGATGATCAAATGAGATAGTTTATGTGAAGTGCTCACTAAAAGTAGGTATGTCTGAATAGAAAAGGAACATTCATGTTTCTCCCTGAAGTTTGGTTTCTAAGCACTGAAGGAAAAAAAACATTAAAAGTTATATTAATGTCTGTTAAATAAATTCTGGCTTTAATATGTATATGTTTTCTTATGTATATGTTCTGTCTTCCTTAATGGATTGTAAATGAACAAGGCCTAGGATTGTGGGTCCCACCTTTGTGTGCCACTGATACTCATGCTCAAATTTTGTAATCAGATAACTATGAAATATATATATTTTAAGAATTGAGCAACAATATTAGGACCAGGCAAAAACAACCAAAAATATTAGAGATAGGGCAATTTCAATGATGAATCTGAATATCCAGTCTCATTAAATAAGTTATAGGTGCACTGAAATCTCAACAACCCATGTAAATTATGCGAACAGTCCACATCAGTAATGAACTCTAAGTTGATCCATATTGAATTTGTATGCAAATAAACATGAGATAAAATTATTCTTTTTGGAATATCATGTCTTACACTGTGAAGAAAAAAATGATTTTTGACCCGATTATAATGTCAGGTAAGAGGTTTTCCAAAAAGAGTTAACTCCAGTGTAATACCAATATCTCATTTGTTTTGTGGTCAAGGACATGGTATGACTTGCTATCTTGTAAAAGTCTTTACTAAAAGCAAAGGCTGTCATAGTCACTGGTAGGTCACCATTCGTCTTAAACAATTTCAAGTGCATGATGTATAGTGAATTTTCCTTTTTGTAGGTGTGTGTGTCTCAAGTGAAGAGAGGTCATAAGACTTAAATTTCAAAATATCTTCTTCACAGATCAGGAACTTTCTATTATAGGAAGTCCAGTGTTGATTACAAATCCCACAATAAAAGAAAGATGGAAACTCAATGCCTTTTCTTCAAAACAGGGATAGTGGAACTCAGGGTGAGAAAATGGCCTGTTGATTTGATTTTCTTAGGACTTAAAGATGATTTGCTCTTATTATTGTCATTGTGGTTAAAATTTTTCATTCTCCCTTGGCAGAATGTTCTGCTTGTTACCTGATAAAGAGTGCAGACTCAAAGTTATACATTCTTAAGCAGTTGGAGAGCTGTGAATAGTGTTAAGAAAGTTAATCAAGCTTTCAGATAAGCCTATAATAAATGTAAGCGGCAGAGCATAAGCCCTGATCAACAATAACTTTGAAACTTACTGAGCCTTTCTGTCTGCCTGCTTGTGGCTCTCCCTTCTATTTCTTCCTCTGTGGGTTTCTTGCTTACTTTCATCTCTGTTATGCCACATGCTACTTATCTTTTTTGCTTTTCTTTCCCTTTTTTCCTATCCTGTTTTCTACATCCTCACAGCCTCTTAACCAACCCAAATACCAAACTATTTATTTTCAGATTTGTACATACTTCATAAAGTTTTCTACTGCCAATCTGTCTCCCTCCAATAGAAGATTAAGAACATTTAAACAGAGTCGATTGTTATGAGAGGTTGTCCAGGATCATAAAAGAGATATGTGCAAGGATCAGGACACCTGGGTCCAGTGGGCTGACCTTCCTCATCCCCCTCGCCTTTTTGATTGAACTTCAGTTTCCTCACCCATTAAACAGTGGCATTTCTATGCCTACAACTCTTTGATTTCCTATGACATTTGCTTATGTTTTTCCCTCTATAATTCTGTGGCCTTTATCTCTCTACCCTCTCCAATTACCATCCTTACTTTAGATAGAAATAAACTTATCATATTACCTCACAGTCAATGAAAACATTTTTCATGTCAAGTTTCTGGAGAAAAGGTGGTTTTCATATTTCATTTCAAGAACTCTTTAATATTTATCAGGGTTTGAAACAGACTACCTTCAGAACATCATGAAAGTTTCATTTATTTTATTTAGTATTTAGTTGATTTTCCATCCTTGAGTTTTCATTTTAAATTTATGCTCCTTTCATTCATATTAATTTTACTTCTAGCAATGAACTCACTGGTTCCCTCTGGGTTAGGTATTGTGTTTTATCACCTTAGAGTATTTGCAAAAATTTTACTTTTAATTTTAGTAATTAAAGTGGACATGATGTTATATTTTCTCAGTTCAGAATATAAGTACAATATAAAATGCAATAAATCAGTGCTTAAAATGTGCAGATGTTATGCATCTGTGTAGAATTTATATACTTAAATGGTCAGTTATAAGCCAAAGCCACATTTTTATGTCATGGGAAAAAATCTCAGTGAATATTTTCTCTAGGTAGTTTGTTGATTTATTTCACCTCATTCAATCCATTGAAAGTTAAGCTTGCAATCAATCAGTTGGCCAGTGCAAATGTACTCAACATCCCTTCATTAGTCTGTTAGAAAAAAAAGCAACTCTTTAAACGATAAACAACAACAAACATTTGAGTTTTGCACAGCTGCACCCTGCTTCTACCAGCAGTGTAGAATTATGCTGCCACATGCTCAGGGCCAAACCTGACAAAACACAACTTTCTGCTCATGGCATCCTAATTACAGCTTGAGACTCCAGGATTTTTTTTCCTTTCTTTTTTCTTTTTCTTTTCTTTTCTTTTTTTTTTTGCAGTGAGGGGAGTTATTTATTTATTTATTTTTATTGTAGACTCAAAAATACTAGCATTATGTCATACATTTGACACTTCCTTAATGTAGCTAGGCAGGGTAAGTCACATGTGCAATCCTGTGAAGATAAAAAGCAAACCTTTCTAAAGATATAAGTGATGTTTAACGTTTCATTTTTATGTTGCTGGTACACACTGGGCAGGCATTTGCAAACAAACAGTTTTGAGACCTTTAAGTCTATATCACTCCATGTATAGCTCTAAGGCATTTCCTTAATTTTCATGTCTGGCATTAAGTAGTAGGTTTTTGTAGCAGCTATTTCTGTTTTAGAGCGCCACAAAGATTATTTGCAGTAGATACCTGAAGAGAAAAGCATCATAACTGTTAGATAAAAATTGAATCTATATATTTTAAAAATTTCATTACTTGCTGCAGTTTTTAAAAGCACCTCCAAACTTTACTAATGAAAAACAATGAAATTATAACAAGTTGCAAATATACCAAATTTATTATATATGTATATAAAATATTGTAAAGTAAGTCTCAGAAATTTTCAGCTATTCTAAGAAATTCAACAAATCTGGATTATTTTGAAATATGGTCAGAAATATTAATTTCTTACGCGTATTGTTTTTCAACTTTTTTAATATGTCAAGTTCGAGTATAACTAAAATGCTGTCCTTGTCCTCTGAAAGTGAAAGGTAGCATTTCTTTTCTGCAATCAAAGGCTGTTAATATCAATATGTTCCTCAATTTGAGCACAACTATATGCTCCTTAGTTAAAAAAAAAATCCAGGACTTTTATCCTTGACATAACCGATGCTTTTTTTAGATACACTCAAATGAAATCCTAAAAGCTTTGCTTTCAGTGGTCAAAGGAAGCATTGTGTTGCAATAAGAAGGAGAAAAGACAAGTAATAAATAAGATATGTAACATGAGCATCTTTCAACATCATAGATGTCTCCAAAATTTTAAATAAACTATTTTATTTGGACATATAACATAATTTTTCTTTATAGAATAATTATTCAAAGAATTAGTCTGTATATATTATATTTGCTATAATTAGAAACTAAAAACACTAGACTTGCCTTTAGAAAAATGGCCTTTTATAAGACATAGCTGACAAAAAAATCCTTTTTTACTCTGAAAACTATAATATTGAGCTATAAAGCACCTTGGACCTTTTATAAACTATAATGATGACTAGAAATTTTTTGTTTGCTTCAAAACAGACAAAAAAGGCTCAAACTTTTATGTGCACATTCAGCTAATGGAATTTCTATTATGACGATAAAAAGGCTTTTCACATTGGGGTCCAAGATGTATTCTTTTAAATGTCTCCTTTTGTAAAAGTCTTCCAGAGTCACAGTGGAGTGAAGGGGATAAAGATGAAAGGTGATGAGAAAGCAACCAACAAAGAAACTACTGGTACCAAAGAAAAGAATGGGAAACAATGAACCACCCTGTAATATCCTGAAAAAATATCACAAACCTCAGTTGCTGTCTGGTATTCTCTGTAGATGATGCAATCTGCTATTTGGGTAACTGACTTAAATTCATATACCATTTGAATGTTCGGCATAAAGTAGATTTAGCCTCTATGAAATCGGATAAATAATGTTCATGGAATTTGGATAGGATTTGAACATTTTGTTAGTTTTCTTCCTGTAAAATTAGTTTTATGATCATGTAATGATCGATTTGATATGTTCAGTAAGTAGTAAGATTCTGGTATAAAGAATGTGTCTCAGTTGGACTCTGTAAAAATACACTTTAAATTATGCCTCTGTCCCTATTTTTCCATAATTAAACACATTATAGTTAATGTGGCTTTATTAAAAGCTCAAATACTGAGTATTAGTCTCTATTGCACCATGTTATACACCCCCATGTTTTGAGACAAAAATTACAGAACATGGCAGCAAGGAGCTTGCATAGGATTTGATCCAATTTCTTCAGTTACACCTTTTAAAATTGAGATCCAGTGAAGTCACATGACTAGGCTGACATCACTTGGTAGTTGCTGAGCTTGAACTAGAACTCAGATCTCTGGTTGTCTAAATAAGTCTCATTCTATAATATCTTACCTCATTATTCTTTGCCTCTCACCTTCTAGTTGATATTTTAAAAAGCTTTTATTTCTTTGTCTACCTTTGTGTCAAAATATTGATTCAAACTACACCAAGTTGAGATGAGTTATCTCCTACATACTGTTCATTTTAGTAAAAAGTAATGGTTCCAGTCAGGAAACTTCATGTTCTTAGAGAGATGTACGTCACAGAATTATTCGTTCCTTACTTCTGCTTCCCTAGCACTTTTAAAAAATGATTACTACATCCTTCTGCTCCGATGTCTTCAATCAGTTCTGTACACTGCAACTCAAATATCAGCAGGCCAGAGCCATCTCTTATAGATGTTTCCATGGCTTCCTGGCTCTCAGAATTAAGACATGACCATACAAAGACTACAAATTCTATCCTTTACTTATCTCTGTGCTTCTGTCATTTATGTTGATACCCTTCACTTTCCCTCTGTCCTATATTCTTCTTTCATTTCTTTTAATGTGCCACTCTCCTTTTGCCATAGGGAATTTGCACATCTTTTCTTTCCCCTCTTTACTTTCAGATATCAGCTCAAGGACTATATATCATCACTCCTTGATCTTCTTGACTATACATTAAGAATGTGTTGTCTTCTCGACTATTTTAGGAATGTATAGAACCAGGTACCTTTCACCTATAGTAGCATTTGTCACAACATCAGTTTTAAATTTGTTGGGATGATTACTTTAGTTGATTAATATCCAATATTTCCACTAGACTCTAAGTTCTTTGAGGGCTGAAATCATCCCTGATCGTATTCATCATCTATCCCAAGTGATATACATTAAATATTAGTTGAATGAAAAAGTAAATGATGGGATTTATTGATCCATTTTTTAAATTTAAAAATCATTTTCCTCTCTTTCCCATTACTTCATATTAACTGCCACTCCCAAAATTCAATATGACTTCTATGTATGAAATGCTATTTTCTGCATTCTCCATCTGATAAATTCTTACTCATTATTCAAGGTCAAGAATAAACATCTTCTCCAGGAAGAATTAATTTTTTTAACTTGACCGGGTTAGATGTTTGTTTTATCTATTATACTTCTTTTCTCAATATAACTATTCAATGAGAATTATTTCTTATTCATGCAGCAAATATGTATGAAGCTGTACTCTGCTTAAGGCTGTCTCTGACATCATGAAGCTCACATTCCAATGGAAGTAAACAGAAATTCTGCAAACAAACATACAAGCAACTAGCTACAATTGTGATAAAAGCTAAAGTGGAGAAGAACAAGGTGATATATGAGCTATAACTGGAAACCTACTTGACTTAGAACTGACTTGACTGTGAGTTACTTAACAGTGATGAACATCTCTTTATCTTTGGTACCCAGCTAGTGTGGTATACGATACAAGTGCTTAACAAATGTTTGTGGACTACTAAAGAATGAGCGAGTAATAAATTTCAAAGCACTAGTATCCTGTTAGGTATTTGTCAGATATTTTAGTTAACATCTTGTAGCACCAGTTTATTATGGAAACTTCCAATTTATTTAGAAGTTCTACTAATCTTTATTTGCCAATTTAACAAAATATGGGGGTTCAAATAAGAGTTCAATTTTTTAGAACTAGGTAGATAACAAATTATAAGTAAATAAGACTCTCTAGCAATTATTGTTGCCCAACAATAAAATGTGGTATTTCAGAAAACTACGAGACCCACTGCATTCCATCACTGGGATCTTATAGTTTTATGAGATTTCTTTGTGAATACTACTCATCTAAATTTTCCACTGGACAGATGAGAAATAGAAAAAAGTTCACTTTGGTCAATGTCTTAAATTGAAAATGTAAAAATGGATTTGCTATTCCGTGTACACTCACTCACTCCTTTGAAAGATATTCAGGTCAGAAAATCCAATCTTACGGAATTTCCACTAATAAGAAAATAAAGAAAAGAAAGTGTCAAAGTTAGTGAGACTATTTTTTAAAAGATAAGCTTATATCTGTCAACAATTAACTCTTTCTAAATGATATAATATATTGCCATATGAACACTCAAAGGAATAATTCTGTAATAATGGAAATACAAGAAGAGCACTATTTGGGTTGGGAAAATAATGTAAAGTGAAAGGTAGAAATCTTTCCCAGTGTATTCTAATCGCAATACTACAGGTGGCCATATGCAATGGTCTGAATACTTATGACCCCTCATTACCTCCAAAGATGATGATATTAAGAGGTGGGAACTTTGGGGGATGATTAGGTAGTGAGAGCAGAGCACTCATGAATAAGATTAGCTTCTAAAAGAGAAGCCCCAAGAGTACTGACTTGATTTTTCTGCCAAGTGAGGACACAGCAGGAAGGTACTATCTCTGAGGGCGAGGCCCTCACCAGACATTAAATCTACTGGCACCTTGATCTTGAACTTCCCAGTCTCCAGAACTGTGAGAAATAAATTTCTGCTGTTTATAACTTGCCTAGTTATTCTGTTAGTGTAAGGTGTTCTGTGTAATGGTCCAAAAGAACTAAGATACCATATCTTCAGACTCAAAACAGGCCACTGCCAAAATTCACCTTAGGATATCAGTATAGGCACAACTTTAGGAATCTTTTCTTTCTTTCTTTCTCTGACCACTCATATTCAAAATAATGTGCTCTAGATTCTAGAATTAAAAATAATTTCTAGCAAATCAATATTATTAGTGGGATTAACTAAAATATTGGAATTTGTCACAAGTAGATTATTTTTCTCTTCATTATTTCTAGAAAAGGGCAGAGGTTCCCTAAACTATAGACACCACCATCTCAACCCTTATGAATAATGTTTTTCATCCACCCTTGTCATCAGTGAGGATCCTTAAACAACATTTTTTAAAGCACCCATCTGTGTGTGGCATTTTATAAATATTCTTCCCCTCACCCCTGCCCCCTCTCTCATTCTACCATGTGTCTCTGTTGTGTAAAAAGCTAGAGAGCTACAACAATAATAAATAATTAATGGTAAGAATGTAGGCAGATGGACAAGATGACCTACTAGCATCTATGGATCTTAGCATGTTAAATTTGCTGCTAGTAATATAATTTTGCAAAATTTGATAAGAAAATATAAAAGCATTTGGTGAGAAAAATGAACTCATCAATTTCTATCAACATTTTCTAAAACAAAAATGTGAAAATTAGAGACCACAGATGGACTGACTGAAGCCCTGAGTTCGTGTGACTTGTACCAGATGACAGAATCTTGAAATAAATAATTAGAAAAACAGTGTGGAAAAATCATAAAAATTATGGTTGTTACAGTGTAATAAAGAATGTTACTTTGGACCAAGGGAGAAAATATTCAAAAATAAATTATAGCGGTTGAAAGGAGTAGCATGGTTAAGGGTTGTGAAATCATGGATCTTTTTTTCAGTTCTTCTTTAATGTTATGTTATTTTTTTCTTTAAGAAAAGAAGTAGTTATTCTGAATTTAGCAATGGTAATATTTAAAGCTCCTTTTCATCTTTGCAAGCCACATGTAGTCAAGATTACAATAAAAGAACATGTTGGTATAAAATAAGCTATTGTGATATGATTCAGTTTTACAATTAGGATTTTATTTCAGTTTAAGATCAAAATGCCTATAAGTAAAATTTACATTTCTTAGAAGGTAAGGATATTCTTGAAGTTGTATCTGAAGGAGAGCCAAAATTATGATCTCATTTGCTTTGTGAATTTTGTTATTGATTATCATTTTTTATCACCTACTAATACTGAGTGATTGTTATATGTAGCCAGTGCTAATGTCACTTAATTCTTGTATTGAGAATTCTCATTACTTCTCAATCCACCTCGGGGTGGATGTTACTGTCTTTTATTTGCAGACAAAGAAACTGAGGTTCAGAAAGGTGAGTTTCTTGCCCAAGATGACACAATTAGTAAGTACTGGTTCCAGGATTTCAACCCAGCAGTATCTTAATCCAAAGCCCACATTCTTAACCTTATAAAACATTGGGAATTTTCTTTAAATTGCAGGATTCTGGATGCCCCAATAAATGGAAGTATGGGATCCATATAGAGCAATTTTTCTAGCATGATATATTAGGGAAGAGTGAACACCAAATAATTCCTATAGCATTATGGCTACACCTTTGCCTAATTGACATGTATAAAGTCTATTATATGGTATAATTTACATATGCACGGAGTTTGGCAACTACTTTTTCAACTTCAAATTTTTAAAACTAAACATAATTTTTAGTATGTGATTTTCGGAAGTAATATTTGTCAAAGTTGATGTTTAAAATATTTTTTAAATATTAAAATTAAAAATTACAGTAGTTGGAAGGGGTCCATTCTAACTAGGCAAATAACACCAGTGGGTTTATGTAATTTTCCCAGGGTCTACTCAGCATCAGGACTGGGAGTCAAGGCTTTTGCTCCTGAACCCAAAGTTCTTTCCACTACATCTTGCTACCCCAGAGCACTGAAAATAAATATAAAATTAAAACAATGGCAAAGAAAAAATGAGAAGCAAGAGTAATCTGACTATCTCACACCAGATTAAACCTATAAACACTAACAAGTATAATTATGAATGATTCCTGGCTACAATATAAGCCAATATAGTTTCTACTATTCGAATAATGATCAGAATGGGAAAAGACCATAAATTATAAATAAGAAATACTGATTTAGATTATTCTTTTCTTGTTCCTTCTGTCCCATCCAAAACAATGTTATCTGACTATCACCATGTATTGAGTGCAGGGGATAAAACACTGGGAATAATGTAGCCCTTACTCTTAAGAAACTCACAGGGTTACTGCAAAGAATATTACAGGAACTTTTGAATTTGTGTTTTAGCATATGTTTTGTAGGCTCAGATAATATTATGGCTGTGAATTTTTATTTACTAGCACTACTTGATTTACACATACAAGGGTGGAGGAACCCCCAAAACCTGGAATTTGTTTATTTACAAAAATGTGTATTTATTCTTACATGATCAAACTTCAGTCACCTTCAAAGCACTCTCCCTTTGATACAATACACCTATCAATGTTTTTTCCGCTGCTCAAAACAGTTTTTGAACTCAATTTTGATGCTTTTTAGTGCTTCTGCTGATTTTTGTTTCACCTCTTCCACATTAGCAAAATGTTTCTGTTTGAGAACTTCTTTTCATCTGGGGAAACAAACAAAAGTTGCTGGAGGCAAGGTCAGGTGAATAGAGAGGGCAGGACATGGGGATCATGCTGTGTTTGGTCAAAAACTTCTGAACACTCAGCATGGTGGGCAGGTGTGTTGTCATACTGGAAAAACCAGTCACCAGTGTGCCACAACTCAGGCCATTTCTTCTGCAAATCATGACACAACCTTCTCAAAATTTCCACATAAAAACTTTGGTTGACCATTTGATTCAGGGGAAAAAATCTGGAGTGTACTACAAGGGGCCCACCCTCCAAAAAGGTAAGTCCTGGTTTTTTGGGCTCCCCCGCTCATATTGCTATAAAGAAAGATAAAATACCAGCAAATAACATAAGTATTTTAATTCATGGGGCTTTGTGAAATATGATCTACGTTTATGAGAGCTATAGCCCCAGTAACCATTTGAAATTTTAAGAACTCTTTGAGATTTTATTAATTTGTTAATTCAGTCAGCGAATATTTATTGAATATCCCTACCCATCAAGCACTGCATTCCAAATATTATTAAATGCTTGCAATAAAGTGATTCTCTAGATTTTTTTTATGGCAAAAATTATTACTACAATGTTCTACTTTAGCTGCATATATATGATTACAAATTGCGCTTATTATGCAGGAAACCAACTATTTTGCTAGGCCCAAATCAAACCAGAAGCCAAATTTAAGAAGTAGCTGCTTAATAGCTTCTTAGCTTTCTATGTGCAGTCTATCTATAAAGCCTAATGAAAATGCTCTCCTTAGATTTAGAAAAAGTTGGATTCCAAATTTAAAATGACATTTATCTCAAAAGAAAATTAATATTTAATGACAGTCTGATTAATAATCATGATTTTATGAACTGGGAACATTTAGCATGAAAGCCCCGAGACACATTTGTTCTTAGCTATTCAGACTAGGAAAAAAGGAGTAAAGATGAACATTTTCTTTTTAAATGTTACTTTACTATCACATTTCAGAGTTTTGCCTTCTAAACACCACATTCTTGTTTTATTATTACCTCACTGGAAAGCTTTGTACTAGTAAAAAGCAGGGTAAAGAATTTAAGAGTCACAAATAAGCACTTTCAAAGAATTGAAAGCAACTGTAACATTATCTAGATAACAACTGGAAAAACTCAGGACAATAGTTTACCTTACATTCTTCATATAATTAATATTAAAACTATTATATCTGATAAATCTCTATAATGTATTCATTGGTATGCCAAGAGCTATCATCATTTCCAAGATTTTTTTGTTTGTTTGTTAATGATCTGAACTGTTTTTTGATTTTTAAAAAATATTTTGTTCTGTTTTTCTTTGTTAATGGTCTGAACTGATAAAACAGCTTTTGGAAATAAACACAAAGGAAAAGAAATTGATATGCAAAAGAAAAGGAACTTGTTAAAGGACACAAGTTCGAGAGGTTTTAGAGATTAGAAAGGAAACAAGAATAGAGGGTAAAGGAGAGACTGAAGAGGGGAGGATGGAAAGAAAGAAAGAAAAGAAAAGAAAAGAAAAAAGAAAAGAAAGAAAGAAAAGTCATGCTTGGGAAAAGTAAGTGTGAGAATGCATTTTAGGTCACATCACACAGCCAATTACAAAGACAATGTTCTATATTTGAATAAAGTTTTCTATTTTGTACAGCCCCCCACCCTCCAAACACAGAAATGCTCTCAATAAGAGCGATTCCTAGCCGGGCTTGGTGGCTCAGCCTGTAATCCCACGCCTTGGGAGGCTGAGGTGAGTGGATTGCCTGAGCCCGCGGGTTGGAGACCTGCCTGGGCAACTTGGCGAGACCTCATCTCTACAATAAATCAAAAATCAGCCAGGCATGGTAGCACGTGCCTGTAATTCCTGCTACTCAGAAGGATCTGAAGGATACTGAGGCGGAAGGATCACCGGAGCCCAGCAGGTCGAGGCTGCGGTGGCCGGGAGTGGCCACTGCACTCCCAAAATAAGGGACTGTTCATTCAAATTCCTTCAGTAAGATGTACCTGGGAGATACTCATCCAAGTCTAAATCAGCGTGGGGCACCAGAGATAGCTTACATGTCAATATATTATAAATTGGAGGCCAACATTGGTTGTAATTGAATATGTCTAAAATTAAAACTGTATTGCTTTTGAAACTTGGGGTTTCTTAAAGTAGTTCACACTAGTAATAGTCCAGACCTATACTATCAAGGATGGTAGCCACTAGCTATAAGTGGCTATTTAAATATGAATTAACTTTAAATAAACTTTAAATTCAATTCTCACAAGTCACATTTCAAATATTCAGTCCTCATGTGGCTAGTGGCTACCGTATAGGAGAGCACAGATATAGATCGTTTCTATCATCACATCAAATTCTACTGGAAAGCACTGGTCTAGACAATTTTCCTGTGAAGCTACGAGGCTGCATTCTCTTCTTAAATGAGAAATAAGTTCTGTTCTTAATAAGGTTAAGAGAAAAATCCTACTGGAAGCACTATGTTTTTCCTTGTCTGTATTTCTACCCACCAGTCACCTCCATTTTTGCCAGTGGTAGAACTTGAGCCTCCACTTACAAACTATTCCCTCCTGGATTCTGGGATCATCCTGGTCCTTAACAAGAAGAATAAGCTGGGCTCGGTGGCTCAGCCTGTAATCCCGTGTCTTTGGGATGCTGAGGTGAGTGGATTGCCTGAGCCCGCGGGTTCGAGACCCGCCTGGGCAGCGAAACCTCATCTCTACAATAAAACAAAAAATCAGCTGGGCGTGGTAGTGCATGCCTGTAATTTCAGCTACTTGGAAGGCTGAGCGGAAGGATCGCCGGAGCCCAGCAGGTCGAGGCTGCGGTGGCCGGAAGTGGCCACTGCACTCCAGTCTGGGCGACAGAGTGAGACTCCAATTAAAAAAAAAAAACAAACAAAAAAACAAGAAGAATATAAAGAGGGCAGGAGTGTAAATAGTTCAGGGCGACAGCTTTGAGGTTCATCATCAGGCAAACTTGCTCTAGTCTTATTCTGTCCTACCCTGGACAGAAGTTCTTAGTACCTGGGGTCCTGGTTCTGTTTGATGACCTAGAACTTGACTTGGGTCCTAACTCCATCCCTTGCTTCACTCATTGATCCAACAAATGTATAATGAGTATCTTCTGTGTTCCTGGAGTTTTAGGAGATGCTGTGGATAAAGTATAGAATAAAAAGGGAAGTCCTTCCCTTTACTGAGCTTACATTCTCACACAGGATGCTAATATTGGTGTGAGAAAACCTATATTAAATGAGTAATTGCCCACAATTTTAAAGTTAGATTTGGGATAAATGCCACAAAGAATACAGAGCTCTAGGAAAGAGCATAATGGGACACCTACCTTGCTCTGGAAGCCAAGAGGACTTCTTTGAGCAAGTGACTTTTGACCTGAGATCAGAGACATGAGTAAGAATTAATTAGGTGAAAGTGGGAAGAGAGAGCATCCCAAACAACTATTTGTGGTGGCCTTCTGGCAAGAAAGTTCAAGGTACCTCAGATGAATTAATATAAAGCCAGAAATTGTAGCAGAAAACAAGGGGTGAATGGGTGCCTGAGATGAGGCTGGTGGACAGGCGCCAGACTGACCAGATCTTGTCATGTACAATAGCCTATACTAGTGATTCTTGGGAATTGAAGAAGGAATATGGTAACTCCCAAGTTAAAGATTTAAGCTCTATCCCCCCAAAAGTGGGAAGGGAAATCATTTCAGAGTTTTAGGTAGATGAGTGACATGATCAGATTTGCTTTCTGTAAAAAAAAAAAAAATTTAAGCCAAATGCAAAATTAACTGAGAGAACAAGGAAAGAAGCTAAAAGTCCAGTTAGTAAAGCTGTAGTGGAAGTCCCTAAAAGTGGGGTTGGTAGTTTGGTGACAGCATAAAAAATAGTTCTGTCCATTTTGCCTAAATCTCTTCACTGATAATGTGACTATCAACTGGCTGTCCTGAGAGTAGAAAAGTCTAAAGTGAGTGATCTCTATTAGCTACTTAAGAGAGATTTCTTCCTGAATTCTATGTCCCCACAAACAATAGCATTCTGAGCCTATGGGGCTGGACCATTCTATTCCTGACTGCCTCGCCTGTCTGAATCTTCAGATATTGCCTTCACCCAGACACTCTTTTTCATATTCATCTGGGACATCTCCTGATATTTCTAAAGTCTAACTTCCTGTCTATCAGAACTGCCATCTGTTATCTGCTTCATTCTCTATAGAGACCCCTATCTGTTGGCTCTCATGTTAGGACAAGCTTTTTCTGACTATTAGAGAATAGGAGTCGGCAAACACTGTTGGTGGAAGTGCAAGCTAGTTCAATCCCTGTGGAAAGTATTTTGGAGATTTCTCAATGAACTAAAAATAGATCTACCATTCAACTCACCAACTCAATTCTGCGTATATACCCAAAGGAGCATAAATTGTTCTACCAAAGACACCTGCACTCGTATGTTTATTGCAGTACTATTCACAATAGTAAAAACATGGAACCGATCCAGGTGCCTATCTATGGTGGCCTGGATAAAGAAAATGTGGTACATATGCACCATGGAATACTATGCAGTCATAAAAAAGAATAAATCATGCCATTGGCAGCATCATGGATGCAGCTAAAGTTCATCATTCTAAGCAAATTATCACAGAAACAGAAAACTGAATACTACATGTTTTTACCCATAAGTGGGGGCTAAACACTAGGCACAGGAATAGGGACAACAGAACTGGACAATGCAAGAGGGGAAGGAGGGAGGGGGAATAAGGAATGCAAAACAACACATAGGGTGTCATGCTCACCACCACGGAGGGTTGGGGGACGAGCTCATAGAAGCCCAAAGCTTGTCATCACACTAAGTACTCCCTGATTCTAAAACTGAGAGAGAGAGCGAGAGAGAGAGAGAGAGAGAGAGAGAGAGA
>NW_007053782.1:246044-251272 GCF_000164805.1 Carlito syrichta
AAGAAGAAGAAAAGAAGAAGAAGAAGAAGAAGAAGAAGAAGAAGAAGAAGAAGAAGAAGACAAGAAGAAGGAGGAGGAAGAGGAGGAGAGGAGGAGAAGGAAGGAAGGAAGGAAGAAGAAGAAGGAGGAGGAGGAGGAGGAGGAGAGGAAGAGGAGCAGCAGCGAGAGGGAGGGAAGGGAGAGAGGAAGAGAGAGGGAGAGGGAGAGGGAGAGGGAGAGAGAGGGAGAAAGAAAAAGCAAGCAAGCAAGCAGGCAGGCAAAAGGAACCAAATATCAAGACCTGGAGTCTGCCAAAAATAAACCAGGTAAACAGAAGCAGGAGCATAATCTCTCTGGAAAATAGTTGCAACTTAGTGTCTCAACTCCCCCAATTTAGGACACCACAACCCGCATGTTGTTCCTCCCCTTTCCTTTCAGAGTAGTAAATAACCCAAAGAATCATCAATTGTCTGGACCTGGGGCAGACTCACTGCAATTAGTGCTTCAGGGAATCTGGGTGTTCCATTCTAGCTTTCAGACAAGACCATAAGCCCCGTGAGGGTAAGGACTAAGTCTGTTTAACCTTGCGATCCAGCAGAGTTTCTTTATATCTGAAAAGTTCTTAATAAATATTTGCTGACTCCTTGTCTTTTTTAAAAAGCTGGCTACAATTTCAAGCCAGTTACAGTATAGAAGCAATAAGTCCTCTTAGGGAAAGAACTGCTTCCTTGTTTCAGAGAAAACCATAATGGGCTATTTGGCTATTATAGGCAAGTGCCCTTGGGGAAGTCGGAAACAAATAAGAGTTAAATTGTTCTGCATAATGAACTAACTCTGACTTTTGGAGTCATCTACTGTCACCCTGAAAAAGGTCAGTGACAAAATTCTGGATGAAGAAATGGGAGAACGTGTCTGGAGGAAGGTAAAGACCTAGTCAATGGCTGTTATCTGGGCCCCAGTGAGACACGGATGGGTAAGAAAAACTCTTGTGATGAGAAATGGCAAATGCATTTCTAGGAGCAGTGACATCTAACTTTTAATTATAATTAGTTTTTTGTCTGTGCTATAATTGCAACCATTTATCCCAAAGCACTCAGCCAGAGTCTGTCATATACAAGAGCATTATTATAGTAGTGATGCTTTAGAGACCAAGGAAAGATATGCCCTACAGGAAGATGTCCTAGAGGTCTGAATGGAGAGCCAAAAAAAGACCGGAGTAAGGTAGGAAGATGTCATTCATAGCACGATTTAACCAGTGAGTGAGTGTAATTCAAAGAACTCCCTCCCCCCACTTATTTTGAAAATGGATGACTTTGGCAGTGATGGCTAGTTGTCTGTCTAAATGTAGAATTCATATGCATGAAATAATTGTCACTGGGAGTTCCTGTTGAGTCAGAGATTGGATTTCCCAGCAACCCCGCCAATCTAGGTGGGGCCATTTCACTAGTTCTCATCAATGAAATACAAGCAGAAGTGGTGTTGTCATTTCTGAGTCAAGATACTTAAGAATTGATTGTGTCTTTTCTATGCTCTCTTTCTCTTCATTTGATTGTTATGCAGGTGAGAAATACACCTTCATTATGCCAAATCACTAACATTCTGGTGTTTGTTACAGGAGCTGGCATTATCCTTATTCTGAAACTGATACTTTAAAGGGGGTACCTGCCTTTACAAACATCTAAACATACGGCATTGGCCATCACCAAGAAAGGAGATATAGAAGACAAGAGGCCTGGACTCAGTCATGCCCTAGGACAACTGTGCTAACTTAGAGGGCAGATCTACAGCTTTAGAGAAATGGCTGGAAAGAGTCAGAATGTTAATGTGTAGTGATTGTTCCTCACTGCCTAGCAAGATATTGTAAAACAATTGATTTTTTTTTTTTTTTTTTGAGTTGGAATCTCACTCTGTTGCCCAGACTGGAGTGCAGTGGCATGCTCCTGGCCACCGCAGCCTCGACCAGCTGGGCTCTGGTGATCCTTCTGTCTCAGCCTTCCAGGTAGCCAGAACTAGAGACACACACTTAAAAAGCAACACTTAAAAAGGCTCTTAGGAGCCAGGCTCAGTGGCTCAGCCTGTAATCCCGTGCCTTTGGGAGGCTGAGGTGAGTGGACTGCGTGAGCCCACGGGTTCGAGACCCACCTGGGCAGCGAGACCTCATCTCTACAATAAATCAAAAAATCAGCCAGGCGTGGTAGCGCGCGCCTGTAATTCCAGCTACTTCGAAGGCTGAGGCAGAAGGATCGCCGGAGCCCAGCAGGTCGAGGCTGCGGTGGCCGGGAGCAGCCACTGCACTTCAGTCTGGGCGACAGAGTGAGACTCCAACTCAAAAAAAAAAAAAAAAACGCTCTTAGGAAGAGAAGTCCATTATGACTTCCCAGTTAGACAAAGTGACTCTGCTTTGCAGTAAATATCTGATTAATGAAGTCACCTAACCACTCAAGCCTATTTTTGAGGTGACCCCAGTGTAATCACTGGGGACATGGGTGGTTGAGACATAAGCAAAGGAATGAAGAAGGTAAAAAATTATGAATAGGGAAGAATATTTCATTGCAATTAATAGTATAATGGACAGAAAACAAACAGATAAGTAACCTATGAAAATTTTAAGGAAATTGTACTGTAAAATAAATTAAGAGATGGGCATAAAAAAAGGAAAAAACAACAATAAAACAATCTCTAGGCATCTAGCCTTAAACTGTGAAGAAGCAGGCTGAAGAATTAATATAAATTATAGGGAGTCCATCCATGATAGCAAACCAAGGTCTAAAAAAGGAATTTTCTGTATTGCCAGAACAGGGTCTTTAACAATATCTAGTAGGATTTCTGCCATGTTATGGATCAATGATTGGTCTATGTGTAATGCTCTTCCCTTTTCCAACTGGGAATTTTGATTGCAATTATTCCAAACTTCATCTATATTTCACAAGCATACCTTAGAGATATTGTGGGTTCAGTTCCAACCACTGCAATAAAGCAAATATCTCAATAAAGTGAGTCATAGCAACTTTTTGGTTTCCTAGTGCTTATAAAAATAATGTTTGCAAGATACTGTAGTCTATTAAGTTTGCAATAACATTATGTCTAATAAAAATGTGTACGTTAATTTAAAATATTTCATTGCTAAAAAATGCTAAAGCTCATCTCAGCCTTCAATGAGTTGTAATCTTTTTGTCAGTGGAGGGTTTTGCCTTGGTGTTGATGGCTGCTGACTAATCAGGGTAGGGCTGCTGAAGCTTGGAGAGGCTGTGGCAATTTTTTAAGATGAAAAAACAAAAAATTTGCCACTATTGTCTCTTCTTTTCACAAAATATTTCTCTGTAACATATGATGTTGTTTGATAGCATTTTACCCACAGTAGAACTTCTTTCAAAGTTGAAGTTAATTCTCTCAGATTCTGCCTTTACTTTATCAACTAAGTTTAAGTAATATTCTAAATTTCAACAATGTTAGTAGCATCTTCACCAGTAGATTCTGTCTCAAGAAAACTTTCTTTGCTCATCCATAAAAAGCAACTCCGTACCCACTTAGCTTTAACTGAGATCACAACACTTTAGCCACATCTATACAACTACTTTTAGTTCTCTTGCTGTTTCAAGCACATCCACAGTTACTTCCTCCACTGAAGTCTAAACCCCTCAAAGTCATCAATGGGGGACTGGAATCAATTTCTGCTTAATGTTGATATTTTGGTTTCCTCCCTGAATCACTAATGTTCTTAATAACATCTAGAATGGTGACTCTTTTTCCAGAAGGTGTTCAATGTACCTTGTCCAGACCCATCAGAGGAATCGCCATCTATGGTAGTCATAGCCTTACAAAGTGTATTCCTTAAATAAGAACACTTGAAGGTCAAAATTACTCCTTGATCCACGAATTGCCAAATGGATGTTGTGTTTGTAGGTCTGAAAACAAATTTCATCTATTGGTGCATCTTCATCAAAACTATTGAATGACCTGGTACATTGTCAATGAGCAGTAATATTTTGAAATGAATCGTTTTTTCTAAGAAGTAGGCCTCTCCAGGGGCTTAAAATATTCAGTAAATTATACAATAAACAGATATGCTGGTCATCCATTTCTAGTGCACAGACAGAATAGATTTAGCATAATTCTTAAGGTCCCTAGGATTTTCTTTATGGTAAGTGAGCATTGGCTTCAACTTTAAGTCACCAGTTGCATGATCCCCTAACAAGAACAGTCAGCCTGTCCTTTGAGGCTCTGAAGCCAGGCATTGACTTCTTTCCAGCTAGGAAAAGCTTAGATGGCATCTTCTTTCAGTAGAAGGCTGTTTTGTCTCCACCAAAGATCTACTGCGGGCAACACAGCCCATCTCTAAGAAATTTTTCTTTTAATTTATAAAAGTTTAAAAGTTTAAAACATTGACCAGATTCAGTGGCTCACTCTGAAATCCCAGCACTTTGGAAGGCCGAGATGAGTGGATTGCCTGAACCTGTGGGTTCAAGAACAGCCTGTGCAACTTGGCAAGATCTCAACTCCACAATAAATAAAAAATTAGCCGGGTGTGGTAGCGAACACCTGTAGTTCTGGCTACTTGAAAGGTTGAGGCGGAAGAATTGCCGGAGCCCAACAGGTCGATACTGAGGTGGCCATGAGCGTGCCACTGCACTCCAGCCTGGGCAACGGAATGAGACTCCAACTCAAAATTTTTTTTTTTAAATTCGCTGAGCACTATAGTCCCAGCTACTCCAAAGGCTAAGGAAGGATGATCACCTGAGCCCAGGAGTTTAAGGTTGCAGTGAGCTATGATCACGCCACTGGACCCAGCCTGGGCAACAGTAAGATCCTGTCTCTTAAAAAAAAATCTGTTGTTTAGTGCAGCCACCTTCCTCAGTGATCTTAGCTGCATCTTCTGTATAACTTGCTATGGCTTCTACACGAGCACTTGTTGCTTCACCTTACATGATCACTAGTTGCTTCACCTTGTACTTATGTGTTGTGGAGACAGTTTCTTTAAAAAAAAAAAATCTTATGAGCCAGCCTCTGCTAACTTACAACTTTTCTTCTGCAGCTTCCTCACTTCTCTCCGACTTCAAAGAATTGAAGAGTTAGGGCCTTGCTCTGGGTTAGGCCTTAGCTTTTTGTTGTTGGTTTGACCTATCCAGATCACGAAAACTTTCTTTGTATCAATAACACAACTGTTTTGCTTTCTTTTTTTTTTTTTTTTTTTTTTTTTCAAATTGGAGTCTCACTCTGTCGCCCAGACGGGAATGCAGTGGCCGCTCCCG
>NW_007053782.1:251383-260458 GCF_000164805.1 Carlito syrichta
CCGCGGGCTCAGGCAATCCACTCACCTCAGCCTCCCAAAGGCGCGGGATTACAAGCTGAGCCACCGAGCCCGGCTTCTGTTTTGCTTTCTTATCATTCATGTGTTCACTAGAGTGGTGCTTTTAATTTCCTTCAAGAACTTTTCCTTTGCATTCCCAGCTTGACTATTTGGCCCAAGAGGCCTAAATTTCAGCCTGTCTCAGTTTTCAACATATCTTCCTCACTAAGCTTAATCATTTCTAGCTTTTGTTTGAAAGCGAGAGATGTGCAACTTTCTTTCACTTGAACACTTAGAAACCATTGTAGGTTATTAATTGGCCTAATTTTAATATTGTTGTGTCTTAGGGACTAGGGAGGCCTGAGAAGAAGTTAAGAGAAGGTGGAATAGTCAGAATATACACATTTATTAAGTCCACCATCCTATAAGGGTGTCGTTCGTGGTGCCCGAAAACAATTAAACTAGTAACATCAAAGATCATTGATCATAGATCACCATAACCTATACAATAACAAAAACATTTGAAATATTTACAGAATTACCAAAGTGTCACATGAGGACATGAAGTGAGCAATGCTGTTGGAAAAATGGTGCTAACAGACTTGCTCATTACACAGACCTTACATTTCTAAAAAATACAATATTTATAAATGCAATGAAGCGGAGCACAATAATGAGGTATGCCTATATATTTGGAGGCTGCAGGCTTATCTTTTGGTACAAATGTTTCTGGATGATGAAGGGCCATATCCAGAATTAATGGTGGGGAAGATTTAGCATCACCCAAAAAACCTGGATTTCCAGTTGGATACAGTGACTAGGTGAGATTCAGGTTGTCTCCTGGGGTTGAGGTTTTCACCTGTGACTAGAGAGGCAGAATGTTAGAAATCGCTGTTTAGCAAAATGTGTGCTTCCCTTTCCATGATACAGAATTGTTGCTGGGAAGTGGCTTCCCAGCCAGAGGTTACATATTCCAGCTCTCTTTGTATACAGACAGAGCAATGTGACGACCTCACCAACAGAATGTGAACAGTAGCAAGATGTGTCACTGCTTGGGTGTGCCTTCTCTATATATTCATTCTCTTCCACGATGTCAGCTAGATGCAGAGAACTCCAAGTTCCTAGCATCAAGAGGAAGCACCTGGATCCCCAAACCATTGCACTGAACACACACACTGGACTCCCATAAGCAAAAAATAAATGTCTACTCTATTAACCACTGAAATATGGAAGTTTATTACAGAAGCTCAAGTTCCTTCAACTACTATGATGATCCTTGAAGAGAAAGGAAGGAGGCTAATGCCTGCTATTATGACCTGTGTTGGGTGGTAGAAGACTCAGAGACACTTAGATTGTAAGAGTTTGCCACCAGGAATCCAAGCTCTCCTCCCCTTTTTCATCATCCCTGTGTAAGGTATGTTCTGGACCTTATTCTAGTTGCCTCTCTCAACAGACTCTTAAGTAGTCTTCTAGGTATTAATCTTTTCTTCTTTATAGTCCATCCTTCTCATGTTAGCTCAGATATTGCCTCCAAAAAATGAAATGGACTATGTCACTTCTCTAAAATTACAGCTGACTCCCCCACCTGTCCTACAGGATAAAATCCAAATGATGAAGGGTGGTATACAACACCTTTCATCGCTAATCTTCAACCTTCTTCGGCCTCGTCTCTCATCACTTCCCTACAATTGACAGTGCTAAGCTCCGATCACCAACCAAACCCCTCTATGACATTGCTTTGCACATGCTGTTCCCTCTGCCTAGAATGCGCTCCATCCTCCTCTTTTTCCACCTGGGGAATGCTAACTCATCTTTTTAAATTGAGCTCAGATGTCACTGCATCTGTGAAGTCTTGTCTGACACTCCCACGTAGAAAATGAAACTCTTGACAGTTATGATAAAATCATCAAATTGTGCCTACTATTAGGATGTCTCGAATGTTGAGCAATCTACATGGTTTGATTTTGTTGCTGTTTATTTTGTTTGCTATTTAGTCAGCCTCAAAACTTACCTTTATACTAAAAACTTCGAGAGATCTGCTTTTTCAAAGTAGCCAGTCATGCAGTAGAATTGGATTGACTTTTTTCAGTGGGAGAATATAGTCATAATCAGTACTGCTGAATGAGATTAGTACAGTCTTTTGAACAAGTTTTCTAAAGTTGTGAAGTATTTGAAGGGTAAGGCCCAGGGATGTACGAAATTGTGCAGCCTCCATAACTTTTGTACACCTCATCAGACACCTATGTAAATGAAAAATTTGCTTACTATTATCTGTGACTAGATCCTAGCCTTATTAGGCATAACATATTTTTAAATAGACATTTTCTAAGAATGTAACTAGCATATTTGGAACTTAACCAAGGTTTGCTCACCGTTTTGGAAAGTTATGTCACCAGCTATAATGCTGCTCCTGTTAATTGATTCACTGATCCTGTAGCACACCCACATCTGTTTGCAATTGTTGCGTCACACTCAATGAACACATTTATTTTACTCTTATTTCGAATTGCCAAATACAATAACAAATACAAATAAAAGTGTCACCAATATTCAATTGAGTATTATCTCCTTGGCCAAATTTATCTTTTTATCTCATACAAACTTATCTTCTTATCCAAACTAAGCATTTAAAGAATCAAGCATCTGACTATTTTATTACATCATCTTCTAGTATAGTTATACCTGAGCATACATATATTGATAAACTACTTTTTAAAAAAAATTTTAAGCTTCTATCCTCTTATTTATCCTTCTTTTACAGATAGGGAATTTATATTGATTTTTAAAATACATGTGTAAATAGGTTTTATTATCTATAAGTATCAAGTCAGGAGGGTAAAGGGGACATTACAAAATACTGCTTACAAAAAGAGGGTGCAGAATCTGACTGAAGAGAGAATCATAGCTTTATACACATATTGAAACTCAAGGCAAATGTATTTTCCTCCTCTCGGGATACTTCTGTTATGCAGCTCCTCAGCTGGATTGCTATCAATCCTGCCAATAGTTTATGATATTCTGTTGTGAATTATTTGTCTACACTTGGAGGCTGTGAGTGTATAATGTCTTATTCATATCTATGGCCCAATAACTAGTTTAGGGCTTGGCACAGAGAAGAAGCTCAGTAGATACCTTTAGGATGAAATACCAAAAGTGAATCCTCAGGGGATATGCAGTTCCTGGCTCTCAGGATTGAACTCTGAATCAATTATTTAACACTCTGTCTTTACCAATCTTCTAAAGCTTTCTTCATTTTGTCTTTCTTCAAAGTTAGTAGTGTACAAACGCCCTCTCCATTTTCTCTCCTCCTTGTGGGCCTAGGCAGTACTGCATTCCCATCTGTATCTCAAAAGAGCCTCACACAGAGTAAATCAATAAATATTACTTAAATCAAATGATTCCCTAGGAAAATTGCTATACATTATGGTTGGATTTTTTTAGTACAAACAGTACTGTTTTTTGGACATACTATTGATCAAAAGGGCTTTGGTGGATTGCTCTGAGGACACTATTTAAAGTACTGTCTTTATGAGGAAATGTATACAAAGTCTAAATAACTAAACTTTTATATAATGAGCCAACAGCAGGTTGAAAGTTGGCTATAAAATGTGACTGAACCTGTGAGACCTAATATCTGTGTGAATAATAAAAATGTCAATAAATCATGAGGCTATATCTAAATATTTGATTTTATGGCATCCTGCAGGTAGTATTTAACCATTTTACCTCTCAAATTTAATCCAGTTGATATTTTTTACATAAACAGAAGCAGCATCTATTTAGAAAAAAACTTTTCTAGCCGGGCTCGGTGGCTCAGCCTGTAATCCCACGCCTTTGGGAGGCTGAGGTGAGTGGATTGCCTGAGCCTGCGGGTTCAGACCTGCCTGGGCAGCAAGACTTCATCTCTACAATAAATCAAAAAAATCGGCCGGGCATGGTAGCACATGCCTGTAATTCCGGCTACTCGGAAGGCTGAGGCGGAAGGATCGCCGGAGCCCAGCAGGCGAGGCTGCGCTGGCCGGGAGCGGCCACTGCTCTCCAGTCTGGGCGACTCCAACTCAAAAAAACAAAAACAAAAACAAAAAACTTTTCTTAAATTTTATGTAAATGTTTCTTGATGAAAATTTCAATTTATGAAGTATAGCTTCATGATTTTATTATAATCATTTGCCATTTAATAAATACATTTTAGAAAATATATTAGTAAGTAAATTTGTTAAGTAACTATATTTCAATTTCTATTAAAATATTGGCGTTACATTTTACAGAGGAAAAATGGTGACGTGGGAAAAATTATATTGCAAAGTGAATAGTTTTCTTTTAAAATATGAATATATAATTCTACAAGTAACTAAATTAAAAACATTTGTGATACTATATTTTATTTAAAATATTCACATTTTAAAAAACTGAAAATGAAAAGGAGTTATTATTATAAATTGATCAATGAGAAATCTGTGTCAGCTAGCCTTACTTTCTGTGGTCACTGTAAGGACAATACTTTCCAATGTGTCAGCATTCTGATAAAATCCCACCCACATTTTAAAAATCAGCCTCTAACTAAACTAACTTCTTATTTCAAATTCACATTGTAAATTTTGGAGTTTTCTCCTATTTTAAAAAGTTCCTACTTTTTGTTTTTTCCAAGTATTCCCATGTAGTAATAACCATGGCATCCTTTAGTGAAAAGATATAATTTCAAATAAATCTTTGTTTATAGATTTCATATCTATATAACAAGGGATATTAGTGACAGCTACCCCATAGAGTTGTTGTGAGAATGAAAATAATAATATTTGTAAAATGATGAAAATAGTACCTGGCTTAAGTAAGTGTTTGCTGTAAAAATAAATAATCCTATTTTATTTATATAAATAAAATAGCTATTATTACCTATAATGATAGTATTCAAATTTAATTTAAATTTAAATATTTTAGTAAAATATATTGTTACTATTATTGTTTTCTAACAATTGCCACTGCACAGCCTGTGACAAATTTTCATGATCCTCTTTATGAATTTGTCTTAATTTATTAAGTATAAAATTGTTACAGGCATTTCTGTAGGAAAGAACTATAAATGTGATGCTTCAATTAGTTATTCAAGTTTTTCTTAAAAGTTCTATTCTGTAAAAAAAATTCTTGGAGTTAGGGACTGTCTTCTGTATCTTTTGCATTTGTCACACTCTAGTCAAGCACTCATCTCCTTATACATAGCTAATGAATAATAAAGGAATTAATAAATGAGTGTGAAGGGTTGTTGGACATTAAATCAGATAGCAAAGGTAGGTAAAATTCCATCTATAGGAACAGGCACTTTTCAAGATGATACAAGAGAGTTTGACACACAAACACACACACGTGTGTGTGTGTGTGTGTGTGTGTGTGTGTGTGTGTGCGCGCGCGTGTGTATCACAGAAGGAAATAAGCAATGAAACAGAATGGGCTATAGAGCTAGAGTATGAAATACTTGTAGAATGTAACTAAAAAAATTAAGACTGCTCTACTCCATAAAGTTATTTTATCACTGGAGAAGTAACAAGGCCATAAACTCTAACCTTAAAAAATACTCTGTACTTAAAAAACAAAATCACATATAATGCATTTGGACACTCCACTCCTCTGAAGCCCTTGTGAAAATAATAGGTATCAGGATTTTATGCAGAATCTACTTGAAGAATATAAGCAAATTTCAAAAAAAGACTACATCCTGAAATAAATAAGATATTATTAACCTTATATATTTGCCTTAAAATGTACATGAGATTTCCTATCAAACTTTAAGGATATTCCTTAGGAATGATTCTTTAAGGGACAGCAAATTTCAAGGAACTAATTACTTTCTTATCAAGGAAAAAAATGCATTAGGGCAGAATAAAATAAATCTTGTAGATTTTGTAGATTGTACCAGTAACTTGGTCTGCTTTCATAATATATATACATACACATGTATATTGGTCTCTCTAGAACACCATATCAAAATGCTAGATATACATTCAAGAGAAAATGTTTTTTCAATGCGTAATGAAGGTGATCCACAGACATGCACATTTATAGACATACAGGCAGGTATACAAAAATCCTGAACAGATATGCTTTTAAGCCAAGAAATGTGATGAAACCCCATCCTACCATTTCATTTTTCTAGCAATCCTACTTTTATTATCATACTGAAGATTAAAAGGGCAGGCTGATGTTCACAGTTGCCCTATGGCATAAACAAGGAAGTTTAAAAAGCCAAACAGAAAAGACTGCATAAGATAATTTCTACGAATCCTATCTGAATATTCAGTAAACATGGATGCTTGGAAAGTTGAACTATGGGATTTGGAGAGCGATGAAATGTGAAATAGTTTTAGCGGATGCATGAGTTGATTCTAATCAGAAAAACAGGAGGAAAAGAAAAGAAAGGCAATGAAAAAGGAAGATGTGATGATAAAAACTCTCAAAGTGGCAAGCAGTAGAGTTATTTTCTGGAGTCAGCTCTGTGGGTTTGTGTATGAGAAGGATTTAGGAACACTAACACAGACAGGGAAAGGTGAAGGTTAAAGGTGGAAGAAAGCAAAGAGAACTGCCAAGTGATTCACTCCTTTCTCCAAAAGTCTGTGTAGTTCCAGAAAAGGAAGAAGAGTGTAGACAGAATTCTATTTGTGGTAAACAATTGGTGTTAACCTGAAGGCAAGAGGAGGGGGAATATAGTATTTACTTTGTGACGGCATATTAACTCTTTTAGGGGACTTTTCATTTAGTGGGAAAAAAAACTGCTTCTATACTGGACCTCTAATATTCTCAGAAAGTCTATTTATCCACACAAGTAAGCACTTTATCCATTCCCTAAGTTAGAAAAAATATCACCTCAAACAGCAATTAAATGCACATGCACATGTCTAACGTGCCAAATTACTGGATTGTTTAAGTTTTGGTTAATCTAAGAACACTCTAGTCTAGATGTTTAAAGATTTTTTTCAAGTATTAAAAGTTAAGCTTTGGACAACTTTATATTTATTGTCACACATATGACCCTATGAGTGAAACAGATAAAGCAAAACTTAATTTTTAAAATATATATGTATATATAATTTTTTAAATGTTTATCCTCTTTGACAAAGTCTTTCCTATAAGTTACGTAGCACTGACAGGTTAAAAACTAGATCTTTGACTGAAATCTATCTTTCGTTTGACCTAGGAAATATAATATCTTGATTGATGTTATTGTCAAATAAACCAAGACACCTCTGTCCCGCACAATACTACCCATTTAAAAAAATGCTTACTTTTCCTTTGACCTTAGCTTTAAAAAAATCAGATTCTCAACAAAATAAAAAATCAACCAATGCAAAAGTGAAAACATGATATGAGATTTAAAATACTGACATTATTGCATGATTAGCAGGAATGTTGAATCAGCCTGAAATTAACCCAGTGTACATCTGTGCATATTACATTTTTTCAATGTAATCTTGCATTTATTATGACTTACTGTTGAACCACTTGTGCAGTCATAAATGTTGCATAAATGGCATGTTCTACCTATTGCACACTGACAATTTTTATGAATGAAAATACATAAACGCTAATAACTCGAGAAAATGGATGGCAGCCTACTATTTTGAAAAGGGTCACCAAGCATCCGGAGAAAAGATGAGGCAAATGGTCGATGTCTTTTGATGCCATTCTAGACAAATGTATGTATTCCCAAGTCCCCTAGCAGAGTGTGTTGGAAACAGCCATGAAGCTCTTCCCTTGGAGACCTGGTCTCCCTCTCCGGAATCGTGCTACAGAACGGAGACCGCGCACCGCTTGAAAAATAAAATGCATACATGTCTCTGCGTTCTGAGGACCGTTCACACTGCAGAGACACCACACTCCCTAAATCCAGTCCCACAAGTGTGTGCATGTGAGCGTGGCATTTACCAACAAATGAACAGAAGGCAACAAGAGCTCGTCTCCTAGAAATAACATTTCCCATCCTTTCCCAGTCAGGCTGCTGGGAAGCTTTTCAGGGGCTAACACTTGAGTGCCTTCCCCACTGGGAAAGAGCCTGACATTAAAAACCCTCTCAGGGCTAAGTCAGCTTTGTGTGTAAGTCCACTCGGCGCCATCTGGCAGTTTCCAATTCCTTTAGCAAGTCAAGTCTGGCTAGGCTGCCGCGATGATTCATTCTCAAAGGAAGACCCCTCGGGGAGCAACCATGCCCCCGCCACTTACCTAGCTCCCACAGACCCCGCTCAGCAGGCGGCACGGGTTCGGGCACCACAAAGGGCTGTGGGATTCCCCGCTCCCTCCGGGGCTCCTCTCCCTGCGACGATCCCCTTCGCCAATGATCTGTCGCTGGCACTCCCCCTCCCCTCCACGGAGAGGAGGGTCTCCCCGGCTGGCTGCAGCTCCTGGCGTGTGTTCCCCCTCTCTTTACATCCCTGACTCTGGTTCACGGTCGCTAGTAGGAAGGCGCAGAGGAGAGGCGGCGGGAGGATGCTAAGGCATCCTTAAAAAGAACAATAATCTTCATCGGTCTTCACCCCCTTCCCCACGCGGGGCCCCCATCCCCCCGCCGCCGGCGCCACCGCCGCCCAGACCAGCGACGGCTGGGATAGAAAAGGAAAAATCGAGCTGGGCTGAGCTCGCCGCGCGGAAGGGGCCGGAAAGCGAGCCGCGCCAGCGGGGAGTTGGCGCTCGCTGGGGCCGCCCGAGGCGCGGCGGCGGCGGCGGCGGCGGCGGGGGCGGAGGGCGGTGGGTGCTTGGTGGGTGTGTGTCTGTGGCGGAGCAGGGCAGAGGCTGCGCGCGCGAGGCTAGGCGGGGCGCTCTGGGGCGCCGCTCCCCCGCCCCGCAGCTAGCCGGCCCGGCGCGCACACACGGCCGCGGCCACCCAGCCTCGCGCTCCGCCTCCTCCCGCGCTCCGCGCACCCGCGGGCTGGAGCGGCCGCCGCCTTCTCCGGCTTCTCCGCCTCCTCCTTCTCCTCCTCCTCCTCGGCGCTCGCCGCTCTCGAGCTGGGCGGCGGGGCGGGGCGGCGGGGCTGCGCGGCCGGGCGCCGCCGGGGACGCCCGGGCTTGGCCTCGCGGCGCTGGGGCTGTGCGCTC
>NW_007053782.1:260723-276601 GCF_000164805.1 Carlito syrichta
ACTCGGCTGCCCGAGGCTGGAGGCTCCGCAGCCCCGCGGCCGTCGCGCACCCGGGCCGGGAAAGCCCCGGGACGCCCCACCGCGACGCGCTCTGGCGGCTTCGCGGGATTCCCTCGGCCCTTCTGCTTTCAGCTGCAGGGCTCTCCCGCCGCCCGCCCCCTACGCGACCTGACCCTGGGCTCGCTGCTTGACCCCGGGGAACTGGGGCGAGGACAGAGGGTTCCCGCATGATGGGGCCAGAAGGACTTTCCCGGGGAATGAGCTGTGGGGATAACTCGCAGCGCAGATAGGATCTGACTTTCCTCCGGGACCTCCAGCCCCGCTCACTCAGAGCCATCAATAGTCCCGAGTGACCCCTCTTTCTTGGGTTTGAGGGTAAAGCTGGGTCGGTGGCAGCCTGAATCCTTGCTTCCCACGGGGACACTATTCGCTGTTGCTTTCTTTCCTTTGCCTATCTACCAGAAAAAAAGAAAAAAAAAAAAAGTAGTGGGCCAGGTTCTTCCTTGGCGAGGCCGAAGAGTGGACATCCAGACTATCTCCGCTCTCAAGTCACAGTAAAGACAATGAACTTGAATAAAGTCACTGGGCCATACAGGTTCCTGATCCGTGTTCCTTGACGGGCACAAAATAAAGACAGCACAGTTACAGGGGCTTTCAGGAAAACAAAGTAGCTTCAAACACCTTTTCCAAAAGAATGCTGGCCATGACAAAATATCTAAAGCTGGGACTCCCTTCCGAATTTTTTTAGGCCAAGAAAAATGGCTGTTAAAGAAGGTCCAAATATACTCAGTTTAAAATATATACTGTGTAATCCTTGCTTTTGTTTTAGCCCTGATATGCACTGGGATGCGCTATCCTCTGGGGTCCTCTACACCTTCTACCCCTCTCCCCTCCCCCACAGGCCTTACCTTGTATAGAAGATTTTTATTTATTTATTTTGGAGGTGTCAGACGTCAGGTAGGATGTTTAGTATGGAAGTTGACCCATGTGACGCCATAGTCTTCCAGGAAGAACCTGCTCTGGCCCTTTGCTGTTCTCAGGGCTTCTCAAATATGAACACTAGGAAGAGGACACCCAGCTTCCCAAATCCTTATCGCCAGAAAAGCCCTGTTCCCAAGCTCCAGCTCAGCAATTCCTGGTACCTACAGGCAGTCCATTCCCTTCCCTCCATCCTTTCCATCCCCCCCCCCCGCACTGTTGACACACTTTCTGCACTTGCTTTTCACCACACACAACACTGACCATATCATTTTCCTATTCACAAATGTTCCATGGTTTCCCATTTCCTACCAGACAGCATCTGTGCACCTCTGTGCCATTGCCCGCATAAGTGTTGCTCCTTCTGAGATGGTTCCTCTTCAGGTTTCAGGCCCAATTCATTGCAGCCCTTCAAGGCCCACTTCAAACTCTGCCTCTTCCTTAACTCCCCCCTTTGGCATCCATAGCACAATATCCCAGCAATCTTTTTTGAAATTCATATATTACCATCTGCGTGCGATGGCTCACACCTGTAATCCCATCACTTTGGGAGACTGAGACAGGACGCTCTTTGAGGCCAGGAATTCAAGACCAGCCTGGGCAACATAGTAAGATCCTATCCCTACACAAATGTTTTTTTAAAAATTCGCTGATCATGGTGATGCATGCTTGCAGCCCCAGCTATGAAGGAGACTAAAGCAAGAAGATCTCTTGAGCCCAGGAATTCCACGCTGCAAAGAGTTATGACTATGCCACTGCCCTCTACCATGGGCAACAAAGTAAGACCCTATCTCAAATATAAATTTGTTTAAAGAAAGTTACCTTACATTTCCACTAGATTTTAGAAATTGGAATCTATTTGCCAAATATCTAAGTGGTCATTAGTCAAGAGAGTAAATTATCTGTTGGGTAAAACACAATGCTGCCACCTCCATTTCTGGGAATCAAGGTGCTAGGAGTAAGTTATCCATCAAGTCTGAGTTGTGTCTGTGAGCACACAATGACAAGAAAAAACAGTCTTTGGAGGGGGGGGGAAGCCTAATTTTGCTTACTAAATGACTCATAGGCCAAACAGGTTGCAGAGAAACATCCATGGTATGGAAATTGTTTGGAATAGAGGAGTTCTCCAGCTGCACATCTTGATTTCTGGATTCCTGCAGAGACTCTTGCATTGGTTATCATGATGTGGCTCCACCTCCTTTGTAAATTGGGTAATTTGTTTTTTTTATAGTTGTTCACCAAAGGAAAAATTAAAATGATCTAGCTGAAAAATCAGACCTGTTTTCACACTGCTCCTTAAATCATCCTTTGTTTACCTTTATTGATATTTACAGAAATGTTCTTTTTGCTTGTATTTTCATTTCTCAGAATCAACTTGAGATGTGATGACATTATATTACAGTAAAAGGGAGAAATATCTGTTTAGTATGTCAAAATGCTTCCTTCATAATGTTTGGTAAAATAAATAACTGCAACATAAATTTAACCTGTAATAGTCTCATGCATATCGGTAGATAGAATCTAGGTGAAAACTGTTGTTTACTCATATATCATATGCTGATGTATAGGAATATTTATGTATATATACACAAAATATTAAACATAATATGTTTTTGATTTTTTGTTGAATAGAGTATTTTACAGCATTTAATACAATCTGAATATCACTACTACCACACTTGAACTTACCAAATTGAAATTTGCACTGGCAAGCTGACTTGCAGAGAGTGTCTGTACAGATTAGAATAAAGTAGTAAGGGCTGGAGGATGAACATATTTTCAAACGCTAAAAGCAGAAAGGTAATAATTTACAAGCTTTTGGAGACTAAAGAGAGATTCATTTAATTCCTAAGGTAAATTATAAAAAGTGTATGGCATATTGTGCAAAACCAATTAAAACAAAAGTGAATTAAAAAAAAAAACAGTATTTTAAAATGATGTGAACTCCATTAAAGGAAATACATATAAATATATATGTAAATGTAGTGTATATGAGTGTGTATATTCTGGAAATATATAGTTTAGCAAGCTAAGAGTTATCTCTGAGTTGGGAGGCAGGCTTTGTTTTATTTGGTATAAACTGGTTACACAAAAAATGGATGGATATTAATCTCCTCAAACATCAGAACCACGAGGACACTACATTTTAATTATAAACTAAATATACTCACACAGATTGAAACTACACTTAAAATTTTTTTGATAAGGGTAAATACTATTATGTTGCTTATAGTCATATAGGAAAGCAGCCAGCGAAGGATAAATAAAACTTATCAAGTTCTCAAACTTAATGTGCCTTTTTTTCTTCTTCTACGTAAAAATATAGAAAAGCTTGGGCAATTTTGAGCTACTCACAGATTCTTAGCAGCTACTGAAATCCTACACTAGCACATTGCTGTGAAGGCTGAAAAATAAATGAGCTGTCAGTGTGTTCTTCATTGAGGAGATAAGTACTATCTCATTGATTCTTTAGTATTTAGTTGAGAAAGATTTGGCTATCCTTTGAAGATTTAAAGTAAAGAGATAAGCACCAAACTGACTGTATTTGTGTTTTCCTTTTTGTAGCTCTTGTTCTGAGCATCAACTTTTTGAAAAATGCCAGATACTTAAACACATTTTTTGCCATGTAATGGCGTAACTATAATATTGTGTTTGAATCCACCCTTAAACCTACTTCCAGTTATCATTAGTGGCTAAGCAGCCCAGTTTGTTCGTAGGACTCTGTGAGGTTTAGTTTAAGGAGTTTCTGGGGCTAGTGAACTGGAAATTTTAAAAATATGCCACTTAGGATCTGAAATTTAGCTACATTATTCCAATACATAGTGGAACAGGATTGGATTCCTAGTCAGATTTGAGTCATGTCTCTGACATATATTTTGACTGTGTAGTACCAAGTTAGTTTTACCAAGCCCCTACTACATGTCAGACATTGGCCTAAATTCTTTATAGACATTGGCTAATTGAAACGTTATCATAGTTCGCAAGCATAGATAATATTACTATTCTCCCAGCTAATAAAGGAGGTAACTGAACAAGAGCTAATTTAAATCATTGGCTCAGGATCATACTTAAATGACAATTGGAATTTGAGCTAAGACAGTGTGATTCCCCCTACTTTACTACACAATTGATTTCTGCGTATTTCACTAGATTGTCTTAAGTTCATGTGGGGGAATATTTTATAAATATTATGTTTAATTTTTAGGTATGAATGCAGATGTTGTCAAACACAATCTAACTAAAGGGAATAATTTGTTGCTTGTCATAAAGGGCAACAGAGGTAGGACAGATACCTTTTGTTTTTCCAACAGGTAGATTGATGCTGATCCACTCACAGGGCTCACTCGTTGTCTGCAGGACTTTCATTTGTAGATTTGATCTGGGAAGCCTGGGTACTTGGGGGATGAGGCGTTTTACTGTGTAGTAGGATGAAGGTTTTCAGACTTATGGGAGGAAGATACCCATGTGGAACAAGATACAGAAATACTAAACACCACAAGATTGTGGACATACCATCAACACAGCGGATCAGAATGCTTCCAGAGTTCTTAGAAAAACCAAATTTAAAACACTTTCTGTGCTTAGGAAAAAAAGGAAATGGAGTCATCAATAGTAGTCACAAGTGAAACAGTTGCTTTGCAAATACTAAGGCAGTATTCTCAGCCCCAGACTTCACATCATTATAAACAAAAGTAAATATAGTGATAGAGTATGTTTTTCCTAGCCAGGCAAGGACCTTATCTATCAAAAGCCAAGCAGGACAAACAAGATCAAATTAGTTACCCGGAGTCTTTTCCAAGAAATTTCCAAGGGGACACAGGACTCAACAAATCAATTGGGTTTAAATTGTGGCAGATACTCCCAATAGTGCCTTTGTTCCCTTCTGAGAATAAAGCCTGAGCTGACAATACATTCAACAGAAACATATTTCCAAAGGGGCCATTAATTCTAAGAGCGATGGAAAAAGTACTGCTGCTATAGTTTTTGGTCTTCCTTGTATTTGACATTCTTGCACCTTCAGAAACTCTCTTTGCAATATCAAGTAGAAATATTGATCATTCCAGCCGGGCTTGGTGGCTCAGCCTGTAATCCCGCGCCTTTGGGAGGCTGAGGTGAGTGGATTGACTGAGCCCGCAGGTTCAAGACCTGCCTGGGCAGCGAGACCTCATCTCTACAATAAATCAAAAATTCAGCTGGGCGTGGTGGCGCACGCCTGTAGTTCCGGCTGCTTGGAAGGCTGAGGCAGAAGGATCGCCAGAGCCCAGCAGGCCGAGGCTGCAGTGGCTGAGAACGGCCACTGCACTCCAGTCTGGGTGACAGAGTGAGGCTCCAACTCAAAAAAAAAAAAAAGAAAGAAATATTGATCATTCCTAGGATCTGTAGTCTGACAATTATTATTTCCCAGAACTAGTTAAAGTTATGTTTTAATGTTTTGTTATAAGTAAAATATATTATGATAATAAATATAAAATCAGAGGATTTTTTTGGCATCCTTGCATTGTATGTTCACTAAAATTATATCGAAAAGCTAACATAGTAATTATTGAAGAGCATTTAATATTAAAGATCAATAGATGTGAACAACTAGTACAAATTGAGAAACACAGATGAGAAGACATACAAACAGAAATATAAGCACATACAAAAAAACACATTTTATTTAAAGTGCAGCTACAGAGATGAAAGAATGATTTTATTTCAATAATGTCACACTTAAGGTTACTTAGCTACTACTAACAAATTGCCATTTTTATGGACTTAAATGTATATGTTGATTATGACACTTACATTCAATATTTTACTTCAAATAATATATACCATGCATTATATGTATTATTTGAAGTAAAATATTGTCAAGGGGTATTTTAGGTGTCTGGTTCTGTTTAACTATCTATTTTTTTAAAATTAAAAATGAAGATTGCCAGTCATGATGGCTCAAGCCTTGTAATCACAGCACTCTGGGAGGCTAAGGCTAGAGG
This sequence comes from Carlito syrichta, assembly GCF_000164805.1. NCBI lineage: Eukaryota > Metazoa > Chordata > Mammalia > Primates > Tarsiidae > Carlito > Carlito syrichta. The sequence continues at coordinate 266,681 of NW_007053782.1, forward strand.
ATTGACCTAAATTCAGGGGTTTGAGATCAGGGTGGGCAACTTGGTGAAACCTTGTCTCTACAGTAAATAATAAAAAAAAAATAAACCAGGTATGCTAGCGAGAGCCTGTAGTTCCAGCTACTTGGAAGCCTGAGGGGAAGGATCACCTGAATCCAGCAGTTCGAGGCTGCGGTGGCTATGAACATGCCATAGCACTCCAGCCTTGGAGACAGAGTGAGACTCCAACTCAAAAACAACAACAACGGCAAAAACCTGAAGATTTACAAACATAGGTATATATTTTAGAAGACAAGAGCAAATGATTTTAATTGAAATTTAAAATACAGAAATGAAAAAAATTAAAAACAAGATTTGGAAATGACTACTCCTTACCTCTTTACCTTCAACTCTATGCATAGCAAAATAAGACCAACAAGGTTTTAGATCTTCTTATATTTCATATTTGATTTACACTAGTCACATTGTTTATAGAGGTAGTTAGATATGGAAGAGGAGAATCAAACCTGAAAATTTATCCTGTTAAATGAGTCTAATTAGCACAAATGCAATCTAATTTGACTTTCTGTTCCTGCTATAAAAGAAGTCCCCAAACTGCCCCAGCAGTTGATCAATCAAATGGCGCTGGGTGTTGACAGAGATATTAGTTTCATCAAATAAGCAAATCTTCATGAGCTTTAGTTAGCCATGAGTTATTTTATCATATTCCTTTCCCCCACATAAAAAAAGCTAGTGCAATAGAAAACTGACCTCAGTTTATTTTTGTTGCAACAAAAATAAAAAACACATACATATTGTGGTTAATGCAAATTGGAGTAAGGGGAGGAAAGCTCACTAGCATGAGAGGATTTCTCTTGTTCCTTCTTCCTCTCCTTATTTATACTTCTAGAACTAGAGCTTGCTATGGTAGCTGGAGGTATATATCACTGTTACCAGGTAGGATCAGTTAGCTATTTACAAAGAGGAGTGTGCCAATCTCTTCTGTTCAAAAGTAACCATCAAGAGAAAGAGGGAGACAGCCCATGGAATGGTAAAAAATATTTGCCAACTGTATATCTGACAAAGGCCTAACATCTAGGATCACAAGAAACTCAAAGATGCAGAAAAGAAAAAACACAAGCAGCCCCGTTACAAAGTGGGCAAAAGATATGAATAGACAATTCTCAAAAGAAGACATATGAACAGCCAACAGATACATGAAAAAATGCTCAGCCTCACCAATTATCAAAGAAATGCAAATTAAACTACACTGAAATACCACCTAACTGCAGTCAGGATGGCCATCATCACTAACTTAAAAAACAACAGATGCTGGAGAGGCTGCAGAGAAAAGAGAACACTTTTACACTGCTGGTGGGATTGTAAACTAGTACAATCTCTGTGGAAAACAGTGTGATGATTCCTAAAAGACCTAAAATCAACCTTTCATACGACCCAGCAATTCACGTGCTGGGAATATAACCAGAGGAACTCAAATTACTCTACAAAAAAGATACCTGCACATGCATGTTTTTTGCAGAATTATTCACAACAGCAAAAACATGGAACCAACTGTGCTGCCCCTCAAAAGCAGATTGGATAAAAAAAGTGTTACATATACATGATGGAATATTACACAGTCATAAAAAAGGATAAAATTATGAACTCCATAGCAACTTGGATGGACTTAGAGTCTATAATACTCAGTGATTTGTCACAGAAACAAAAAACTTAGTACCACGTGTTCTTGCTCATAAGTGAACCCTGAACAATTATCATAATACTACTATGAGAAAGGGATTGGCAGTAGTAGTAGTGGGAAACTGCCATAGGAAGGGGAAGCACACTTCATCAGTAAAGGTACCTGATCTCAAATCAGGTGAAGTGGGGATCAAAGTGAGGCCCAAACTTTACCTGTACAGTTATCATTTGTATACCTAACCCTGAATTGTACCCCACATCTTTAAAATTAAAATAAAAATAAATAAATTTTAACAACAAAAAATTGCTGACTGACTGCAATAGTCATGACAATTGCTTTTGACAACATTTGACACAAATGAAGTCTAGTGCAATTCCCATCTCTATTATAAGTTGAATTAATTTAAAATGTTTCTGAGTAATTAAATTCCTATGAAAAATTTCTGAATTTCAGGATTTTGCACAAAATGTATTTGAAAATTTGAAGAGCACCATATAAAATATGAAACAACCATTTGACGAAAAACATGTTTCTATATAGCACACAAAATGAAATTTACCTGTTAAGAACTACAAGCTCAAGGGAGTTCCCAGGTGTAGACTTCCATACAATGTCAGGTTATTGGTTTATGTATTTTTGTATACCACTGATGGCAATTACCAATAGTTATAGAACTGGAAATTAATACAAAAAAAAGTTAATGAGAAAGCAGAATGGATATACTAAAGTAGTTAAATATCAGATACTGAGAAAGGAAGAAACACACTTTTCTCTTTACTAACTTCCCAGTTTATTCCCTGAAGCATGAGATTTGAGTGCCCATAGACAATATTATTTTTTGGCTTGCAGAGCTATAAAGTCCTCCTGGCATCCCCGTTTGAAAAATGTGGCTGTTGCCATTTAAACGACTCTGTTAAGATTTGACCTGGAAAATTACAATTGATGCTCTATACTTTATTACCAGAAGAATATAGTCAGTTTAGAAAGAATTGGAAAAAGGAAGTTACACAAGCAACTAAAGAGGAAAATAGGAAGGGAAACATTAAAATTGTACTACTAGAGTGAATGATGAGAAAATGGACATATTAATTGTAGGTCCAAAGAATGATGATATAAGCATGAAGATAACATTGAGATTATATTTAGTCATTTAAAATAGGCATCGAAAACAGTAAGATTAACTATGACCAAGCCTTCTGTTTTTAAAGCATCCATTTTACAATACATGAAAAATTATTATGGAGTATTATTCTTCTTGAGGTAGCAAGTATAGTAAGCCCCTTTAAAAACAAAACATAATAAAATGAAAAGATATTTAGGCTTAAAGAAGGTAGCTGCTCATGGTAAATAGCTACTTTTCTAATACTTTCAAGCAGAAGTGTTTATTAGACCCTTTTTTTCCTGATAATACTTGCCAGTGTAATGAGCAGCCAAGAAATGTGATGTTTTCTTTGATCACTTAAATAGGATACATTATAATATATCTTGGGACCTCTTTTATGAGGAAAACATGTAGTTATATCTGGTAATAAACATCAACATTATTAAATAGTTGGGCTATCTATTGCTATATTCTGTAATTACTTATTATTTAGAGAATTAAAATTCTGAGTCTTGTGTAGAAATGATCATTAATTTGGATCTCTCAAAATAAATATTTTCTGTATAAAGCAGAGATTTTTTATCAAATAAATTTGTGGATTTAGCAATGTTTTCAGTTTTTCTATTTGGCATTTCTTTCCTATTTCCTTCATATGATCACACTTTCTGAACAATTTTATATCCATCACAGCTATATTTGCAGTTTTAGTATCTAAGAAATAAGTGCCCAAGTCTACCACAAGTTGGATTATTCCTTGGAAAGTTGCATGGGCATGATAAAATTAGGAAATGCTGACCATGTCCTCCTTCCTGGTGCTCCTACCTTTTTCTTTCTTGGAGACCATCACTGCCTCCAGAACTTTAATCTGTATTCAGATGACTTCCAAAGCCTTATTCTCTAACCCTTGAAAATTGCAATTAGTGTTATATTTCCAATTGTCCATTGGATTCTTCCACTCTTATATTATGTCATCAATTTGAATTAATTCATCCGAAATAGTTTCTCCTCTTCATCACTATGCCTACTCATGATACCACTCTTCGTTCCATTGTTCAGCATCAAAGTTTTGGCAGCCATCTTAACTCATTGTTTACTCCTCTTCACATTCAGTTATTTGCTGAGTCTTGACTTTTCTTTCATGGTGTATCCTAACCTAGTTTTGTGCGCACACACACACACACACACACACACACACACACACACACACACACACACAACCTCATTCCTTGCCTCATGCCTACAGTTCCCACCAATTAAAATTCTCTTCCCATCTCAACTTTCCAAAGCACTATTGGGTGGTTTAAAAAATCATAGCTGGGATTAAGAATGATTCCCTGTTGCCTTTGGGATTAATTTCCAACCTGTTAGCCTGAGGTTCAAATGTTTCCATGATTTGACTTTATGCTATGCTTTCACCCTCATTTCCTACTCATATGCCTACAGTCATGATCCTTCAAAGAGTCTTAAGTTTTTCCATTTCCACACTTTCAACTGTACCAGATTCGTATCCCAAAATACCCTTTCTTGCATTCTTCACCAATCAGAATTCTGAAAAGTCCCACTTAAATCTCATTTACTCCCTGAAGCTTTCTTGACTACTTTAGGCAGAAGAGATTTTGTTCTCTCCTAAACTCTAAACTATTATCTGCTACTTATTTATTCTAGAAAATGGTAACATTTAGAATAGACATATTCTCTTCTATCATATATTATATTGTATTTACAATATAAGTATTAAACACTATCTCATAACTACTTTTTCTCTAATTAGGTGACAAGCATTAAAGAGAAATTTGATAGAGGAAAAATTAAAAACCACTAGCTTTGAAATCACAACAATCATAAAACTCAAAACAAACTTAAAACATTGCCATAAGAATAGGCAAGTTATTTAGCCTCTCAAAGATTCAGCATCTTGGTTTGTAAAAAGACAGAGAATATACCCATCTTGAAAGATTATTTCAAGAACTAATTAAAATAACACATATAGGAGAAAATGTGGTATATATAAACTAATGGAATACTATTCAGCAATAAAAAATAATGAAATCCTGTCATTTTCAGCAACATGAATGGAACTAGAAGTCATTATATTCAGTGAAATAAACCAGGCACAGAAAGACAAATATCACACATTCTCACTCATATTTGGGAGCTAAAAAATTTGGTCTCATGGAAGTAGTGAAAATAATGATACTAATGATAGACTGGGAAGGGTGGTGTAGAGAAGGGTGGTACTAAAGGAGTTGGTTAATGGGTACAAACATACAGTTAGATAGAAGGAATAAAATTTAGTATTCAATAACACAGTAAGGTGACTATAATTAGCAATAATTTATTGTGTATTTCAAAGTAGCTAGATAAGGAGATCTGAAGTGTCTCCAAAACAAAGAAATAATGTGTGAGGCAATAGATATTCTAAATACCTTTATTTAATCATTACACATTGCATTCATGAATCAAAATATCACTTGTATCCCATAATTTGTATTATAATATATCAATTAAAAATAACATATGTAAAGATCTCAGTCACAGAAGTCAATCAATAAATATGAACTGTTCTTTCTCTTTGTGCCCTCTCAATAGCTTACTCACAGTAAGGACTTGGTCAAAATTAATTAGTAACATAAATTTTTGTAGCAATTCAAATTTTTAACATGTCTTAGATAAAAAATTACTCAGTGTCACTAGAGAAAAAGCACACATAAAGATGAGAGCATAACAGGGTTGAACTATGTAGATTGGTACAAGACTGTGGAAGACTTTGATGGTCAAACTATACATTATTTTTTCACTTATTCTGAAATAAGACACGTTGAAACACTTGAATTGAGTCATATAAACTGTTCTGTCTTTTAAATTTGCCCCCATAATAATAAGTGGAAAGGAACTGGAGTAGGTGCTTGATATTTGCAAAAACCTGGAGTCGGTTTCAGAAAACTGGGCTAACGTCCTGGCCTTGACAATAAACTGCTGTGTGACCCTAGGCAAATTCCTTTCCCTTTCTACGCTTCTGCTTTCTCATCTGTAAAACAGAAGTAATAATTTTCTTCTCATGGAATTTATTTGAAGATTAAGTGGATTCAATATGTAAAATATTATTTATAAGGTGCAAAGTACCACATGAATATAAAATATTAAAAATGGTTTGTGTCCTGTTTTATGAGATATATTATTATTAGACTTAGACTTGGTGAAAAATACCATATGGTTGGTAAATCTCCACCAAAAAAAGTAAGATGCAGGTTTATGATTATGGTAAAATAGGAGTTTAGCAACAAAGTAATGATGGAGTTGATTCCCATTTCAGAAGGGAGCTGCAGCCACAAAGACAATAGCAGTGCCAAAGACAGTGATTCCTGTAAGAAGGGCTCATTCAAATGTTATTTGTCCTTTTCATCTTTTTTTTTTTTGGGGTCTCAGTACTCCCAGATTTCTACAGGAGGCTAAAATCCTATAAAACGAACTAATACAATTTGACTGCTTACTAAATGTATAAGACAACATCAACTACTGGAAAAAGTAATAGCATTACATTAAGTTAAACTAAATCTAGTAGGCAGAAAATTCAACTGGATGTTGCAAAACAGAAGCATGCCTTTTGCTTTGGACCCTAAAGACCAACAAGGGAATGTTGACAATGAAGCCTCTATGTAAAAATATTGTTTTAAGTTTCCATATTCAGGTACGAGAACAGTTGACTGCAGCACCCTAACTGCCTGTACTACTGTGAAGATGGATATAAAGGTAATCAGGCCCCAAATCTTGTATGACTTTAAGGAGTACAGATAATTCAATTCAAATTTAGAAATCAGGTTTCTGAAATTGCCCACAAATTGTAAACAGAATTAAGGAACAAGTAATAATCATTAATATTGTTTATGTTTCTTTTTTTATATTACTTACTGTTAAATAATAGTCCGACCCCTGAATTAATATTCTTTATGTTTCTTGGTATCATTTAGGAACATTCATCACTGACGTTCTGATGCAGAAAATATTATGTTTATCTAATAGCAATAAGTAACAGAAAAGCAGTATTGTATATGCTTACAGATGTCTGGGTTTAATGTCTGTTATCAACATAAAACATTTAGAGGATAACTCAACTATGTTAATATCACTAGTTACTGAAAATGAACTCAGAGTATAAGAACATAAAAAGTTTACTCAAAAGTATAGCCCTTATTATATATTTTAATTATCTCTGGTTTGTATTATGCCTTCAGGCTTGGCAGTCTTCTCATTTAAGGGAAGAAAATGAAAAATTGAAATGCATCACTTTAATTAAAATGCTAGGATCAAAAGACATTGAGCCATCTCTCTTGATAAAATCAGTCTCACCAGTGCTTTTGTCTTTACAGTGAGTGATTAGTTTCATGATTTCTCATGCTATTTTTTACATGAGGATATATAGTGCTTGATTAGGAGGTAGGATTTCACTATTTCTAAATTTCAGCATAGCATTACAAGAAAAAGTATCCACATAAGATTTAAACTTCTTTTTGGAAGAGGTATGGAAGAGCCTGTCTTAATGGAACATGAATGGTCTATTAGTTACAACGACCTGAAGTTTATGTGGATGTTATTTTTAAATACCAGAACCATTTTTCAGGTTTCTTTTTGTTTTGTTTTAAATTTTTATTTGTCAATAATTTATTTATTTATTTTTAACTTTTTAAAATTAACAAATAATAATAGTACCTATTCATGGAGTACATAGTGATGTTTTGATTTATATAGTGTAATTGACAGTTAATCAACAGGGTAATTAACATAACCATTATCTCAAATATTTATCATTTCTTTATGCTAGGAACATTCAATAGTCTTCTGTGAGCTTATGTTGGCAGCACGGTACAAATAACTGTATTTGAACACCCTCCCTTCTCATTTGATCTGGCCCCCAATGACTTTTTCTTTACCCAAAGATAAAGGAAATACTGAAAGGAAGACATTTTGATGACATTCAGGACATCAAGGCTAATACAACAACAGCTCTGGTGTCTATTCTAGAAAAAGATCTCCAAAATTGCTTTGGTGGGTGGACTAGGCACTGGTGATGGAGCATAGCTACCAAAGGGGAGTACTTCAAAGGTGACCATAGTGATATTCAGCAATGAAATATGTAGCATTTTTTCTAGGATGAATTCACAAACTTAATTGTCAGTACTAATATAAAAAACAAAGTGAAATGTCAAATAAAAAATAAAATATGAGATCGGATTGGAATTCATAAGTCAGAATGATCTGAGTAGTGATTTTATTACAAAATTTAAATATTATTCAGCTTGCTGAGGAGTCAGTGATGGATTTCTTTAAATAGTGAGGGGTCCATCTGCATTTCACTGTTAGTCCTAGATCATAAACTATTTGATGAAGAAGATCTTCAAGATAAATTGATCAAAGATGGGCTGCTATTTATCTTAAAGCATCTCTAAAATGAAAATATAAATCTCTGGATTAAAAGCTTCTTTAAAAACAAACAAATTCAATTCATAAATAACTTATTTGCAAAGTGAAGACAGAAATTTAAAAGATTCTTAGAAACAAATGAAAATGAAGAAACATGTTACCAAAACCTCTGGGATGCTATGAAATCAATTCTAAGAGGGGAATTTATGTCTCGAACAGCACACAACAAGAAAATAGAAAGATCACAAGTTAAGAGCCTAACAAATCACCTAAGGGAGCTGGAAAGAGAAGACCATCAAAACTATAACTTTAGCAGAAGAATCCAAATCACCAAAATAAGAGCCCAAATACGGGACATAGAAGATAAAAATATCATAGAAAACATCAACAAAACAAAAAGCTGGTTCTTTGTACCCCTAGCCAGAATGACCATGAAAAAGAGAAAAAACACAATCAGAATTACAACTGACCCCGATCAAATCACAACTGACCCCGAAGAAATGCAAAAGATTATCAGAGATTACTATGTATACCAATATGGAAAAAAACTTGATAATCTAAATGAAATGGAGAACTTTCTGACATCACACTACCTTCCCAGGTTGAAACAAGAAGACATCAAGACACTAAGTAGACCAATAACAACCCAGGGAATTGACTCTGTTATACAAAAACTACCTACAAAAAAAGCCCTGGACCAGATGGCTTTCCAGCAGAATTCTACAAAACATACAAAGAGGAGCTGATACTAATCCTTTTGAAAGTATTCCGGACAATTGAGAAAGATGGAACTCTCCCCAAATCATTTTACAAAGCTAACATCATACTGATACCCAAACTGGGTAAAGACCCAACAAAAAAAAGGGAATTACAGGCCAATATCCCTTATGAACATAGATGCAAAATTCCTCAACAAGATTCTAGCAAATCGGATCCAAAAACACATCTCAAAAATCATCCACTATGACCAAATAGGTTTCATCCCCAGGATGCAGGACTGGTTCAACACTCACAAGACCATAAATATAATTAAATACAACAGCAGTTGTAAAAACAAGAACACATGATAATCTCATTAGATGCAGAAAAATCTTTTGATAAAATCCAGTATCCCTTCTTGATAAAAACCCTCAAACACCTAGGTAGAGAAGGAACATACCTCAAAATAGTAAATGCCATCTACAATAAACCCATAGCTAACATATTGCTAAATAGACAGAAACTGGAAACATTTCCCCTCAAACTAGAACAAGACAAGGCTGCCTCTCTCACTCCTCTTATTCAACATCGTGTTGGAAGTTCTAGCAGGGCACTTAGACAAGAGAAGGCAATCAGTGGTATCCAAACAGGAAAAGAGGAAGTCAAGTTATCCCTCTTTGCTGATGATATGATCGTATACCTTGAAAATTCAAGAGAATCTGTCAAAAATCTGCTTGCACTGATAATGGACTTTGGTAACGTCTCAGGGTACAAAATAAATGTGCAAAAGACAGTTGCATTCCTACACACCAACAACAAACAGGCAGAGACCCAAATAAAAAGCATAGTCGCATTCACAATAGCCACACACACACACACACACACACACACACACATACACACACAAAATGCAATACCCCAGCATCTTCCTAACCAGAGGAGTGAAAGGCCTTTACAATGAGAGCTACAAAACATTGCTCAAAGAAATCCAAGAAGACACAAACAAATGGAAAAATATTCCATG
>NW_007053782.1:277199-277774 GCF_000164805.1 Carlito syrichta
ACAGGATAGAGATTCTAGAAGCAAAGCCTCAATTCCTCAACCAACTCATCTTTGACAAAGACTCCAACAACAACTAGTGGGGAGAGAAGAACCTATTCAGTAAATGGTACTGGGAAAACTGGCTGATCACATGCAGAAGAATGAAACAGGACCTCTACCTATCACTATACACAAAAATTAACTCTAAATTGATCAAAGACCTAAATGAAAAACCTCAAACTATAAGAACCTTAGAAAATGCAGGAGACACCCTTATGGAAGTTGGAACTGGCAGCCAATTCCTGATCAGAACTCTAAGTGTTTATACCATAAGAAATAAGACAGTCAAGTGAGATCTCATCAAACTGATGAGCTTCTGCAAAGCAAAAGAAACCATCAAGAGAGCAGGGAGACAGTCCACAGGATGGGAAAAAATATTTGCCAACTGTACATCTGACAAAGGCCTAACATCTAAGATTCACAAGGAGCCCAAATGCGCCCAGAAGAAAAAAACAAACAGCCCCATTAAAAAGTGGTCAAAAGACATGAATAGACACTTCTCAAAAGAAGATATATGGGCAGCCAACAGACACATG
>NW_007053782.1:277794-295613 GCF_000164805.1 Carlito syrichta
CAAACTAGTGGAACCTCTTTGGAAGACAGTGTGGCAATTTCTGAAAGAACTAGAAATTGACCTTCCATATGACCCAGCAATTACCTTATTGGGAATATAACCGGAGTAACTCAAATCATTCTACAAAAAAGATACCTACACACGTGTGTTTGTTGCAGCACTATTCACAATAGCAAAAATATGGACCCAACCATGCTGCCCATTGAAGTTGGACTGGTTAAAAAATGTGGTACATATACACAATGGAATATTATGCAGTCACAAAGAAGGACAAACATATGGACTCACAGCAACTTGGATGGATTTGGAGTAGATCATACTCAGTGATCTATCACAGAAACAAAGAACAGAGTACCATATGTTCTCACGCATAAGCAGACCTTGAACAATTATCATAATACTTTAAGAAAGGGATTGGTGGTAGTGGGAAACTACCAGGAGTGAGATTTGGCAGTTGAGGGAAACTGCTAGGGGAGGGAGGGTCACACATCAACAAGGGTACCTGCATAATCAACGCTTATATACCTAATCCTGAATTGTACCCCACGTCCTTAAAATAAAATTAAATTTATAAATAACTTATTTGCAAAGATAAGGCAATTAAAAATACTGAGATTATGACTGAGTCTACAAACATCAACTAATTGCTCCAGAATGTAAGGATCTGACTCCTTAACCTATTCTGATAAAGCACACAAGAATCAGGATTTAAGCCACAAACTTCTTAAAAGACATGAAGCTCATGTCTCAGTATTTTATCGAGAGAGATTCTCATCCTCCTCCTGTAAGAGATATTAATAGCGATTGATACACACTATTTTAAAAACACGTTTGGTTAGATGGTTTCTATGTACAGAATTTTTTAAAACCTAGGAGAGAAAGTGAGTGTAATAGGAGATACTTGATATTATCCAGAAGTGACGACTACATGCAAGGGAAAAGACATTAAAAACAAAACAAGGCGAGGAGCAGTGACTCACACCTATAATCCCAGCACTTTGGGAGGCTGAGGTAAGGGGATTGCCTGAGCCCACAGGTTGGAGACCAGTCTGGGCAACTTGGTGAGACCTCATCTGTACAATAAATTAAAAAATCACCTGGGCATGGTGGGACATGCCTGTCGTTCCAGCTACTTGGAAGACTGAGGCAGAAGGATCACCTGAGCCTAGCAGGTCCAGGCTGTGGTGGCCGTGAGCATGCCACCGCACTCCAGTGTGGGCGACAGAATGAGACTCCAACTCAAAACAAAACAATAAATCAGGCACAAGAGCTTTAAAAATAGCAATCAGAGGCCACTTAGTTTGCTGACAAATGACCCCACATGCCAGAAAGCCCAGGGAGCTGATGTAGCTTCAACGTTGCTTTAATTAATGACAGAGACATTGCACCCTGTAAAGTTGATGACTCTCAAATCTAGGTTTCTAGCTCAGATGATTCTTGCACACTCCAGACACATTTATCCAACTATCCAGGGAATATTTTCAGTTGAATATTCCACAGGCTCTTCAAATTTCTCGTCTTCATTTTCTTTAGGAAGCAGCAACAGCACTTCCTGATTTCCTGCCACAGTGGTCCGATTCCTGAACATTAAACTATACTTTCCACAACTGTGTGGCTTGTCCCACACTGTTTTCTCTACTCATATTGCCTTTGTCTCTTGCACAGATCCCAAGCTGAGGAGAATACCTGGCAAATATGTACTCATTTGCAACACCCAACAGCAGAGCCATCACACGCTATCTTAAAATTTCCCAGACCTTCCTATGTCTCCAACAGTTCATTGTCCTCTGTCTAGACAGATATTTTCCGTGGTAACACTTTATCACTCAAATTTGCAAATCTCCCTCTACTGGACTATAAGCTCCTTGAAGGTACAATTTGTATCCTAATTGCCATTGACTACTTATCGTCTAACTTAGTCCTAGGTACACACTATCTGTTTCACAAATGTTAACTGAACAAATGAGTGACTTATACAGCAGATAGCAAATTATTTTTAATAATAGCAAAAAACACTAACAGGCCATTCTCAGAGGAGAAAATACAAATGCCAGGTTAACATAGGAAAGATGCTCAAATTTAAAAGTTGTCAGGGGAATGCCAAAATAAAAAAATCCACCAAAAAAATCCAGTAACTTCAAATGCCAAAGATGGAAACAATTGATAACGTCTAATGCTGGCCAGGGTGTATGGAACTGACATTCTCATACAAAATGGGTAGAACTAGAAAATATTTTCACTGTTATTGCAAGTAATTTGATAATAGTCATAGAAATGTAAAATGTACACACTCTGACCAGAAACTTCACTTCTGGGAATTTATCTGGCAGAAATAAAAGCGTAGTACATAGAGATAAATGTACAATTTTGTTTATTATAGAATAGTTTTAGTAGCAATTTCTCCCCAACAGACCAAAAAACAAAACAAAACAAAAACGAAGAATATTTATGTGTATTGGTTTGGAAGAAATTGTCTACAAAACAATGAATCAAAAAGCAAGTTATAATATGTATAATATGATATAACTTAAAATATATAAGTATATATTCCACACAAGCAAAAAAATTTGGAAAGGTAAAATTTTCAGAGAAGACTGATTTTACTTCACATACTTATAAATAATTTAAATAATTTTAAATACAATTTTCAAGTAAATAACTATTTCATATGTGGAAAATACATAAAATGTAAGACACTTGTTTACTCATCACTTAGATATGTAGCTGTCACTATTTTGCATAATTATTTTTATAAATAAAATGTCACAGATAGAGCTGAAGTCATTTTGCCCACATCCCAATCTTCCTCCTCCCACTCTTCCCAGAAGTAACCAGAATCTTAATGTGAGAATGAGTTCTTCTTGTGCATGATTTTATAATTTTCCTATGCATATATATGTATTCATAAACAACAGAGATCTCTTGTTGTGTGTTAAGTTTATGTAATGTGATTTCAGTTTTACCTATCATTCTGCCACTTGCTTTGTGTAGTCAACATTTCCTTCCAGCATTATCCATGTTGATGTAGTCAATTCCTTTTCATTATTCCAGTGTTCTATTGAATAATCTTACCACAATTTATTTTGCTATTGATGGAGACACATGATACACTGAATATTGTTGTTATATATTCTCATGTGCATGTGCCAGGGTTTCTTCAGGTTGTGTAGTGAGGAGTGGAATTGTAGGGTTGCAGAGCATTTCTTTTGAATTGATCAAACTTTCTTTATTCCTCACTGTTTCTCCCTTTGACTGGTTTAGTATTATAGCTCTTTTCTTATTTGCATAGTAAGTATTTTTGCATTTTTAACATACTTACTTAAATAACTAATAGTAATTAACAGGTCTGGCTTCATCCTGAACAACAGGAGCAATTTAGAATACCTGAACTCTTATTGCCACTCTACTCTTTCTATCTTCCATGCTATGACTGTTAAGTATTTTAGTTTTACCTTCTTTTTAAGGCATTTCACCCCCATCATCTGTGTTTTTATTTTGAGAAGGACAATATTTATTTAGGTTTATGTAGATGTTTTCTTATTTCTTTGTTTGCCCATGTTTCTTACATCTCCCTCTCTTCTATGTTCAATTTACTTATTTCTAAATTACATTCATTAGTATTTTTAAAAATATTTACTTTTCATTGTATATTTTCTTAACTGATGGTTTAGCTACTTTTAATTTTAGCTATTTTTAACTTTAATTCTCAACAAGATCCTAGCAAACCGGATCCAGTAACACATCTCAAAAATCATCCACCATAACCAAATAGTCTTCATCCCTGGGATGCAGGGCTGGTTCAACATTCTCAAGACCATAAAAGTTTTTTATATTTTCATCTGTTTTTCTCACTGGGCTGCACTTTAATAAATTTGCTTAGATCAATATTCTAGTTCATGACTTATTTTCTTTACTATATTTCATTTGTAGTTTAATTTGTTCACTGAGTTTTAAATTTCAAATCATTACATTTTTATTTCTAAATTTTTTTTATTTAATAAAAACCTTTTTCCCCATAATGTCTTGTTTTTTGTTTCCATTTAAAAAACATTTTTAAATACTTCTAGATATAACTACTTCTGTGACTTTATATATACACTAATATTCTCAAAATCTAACCTAGCTTTTTTTATTTCTGTTGACTTACATAAGGTAGATCATTTGTGCATCTAATAATTTTGGGAATTGAGGTTATCTCTAATGGGAATTGTTTTTCTGTGAAAATCATGTGTACTTTGGGTTGAAGTCTGTGCACAGTGATTATGCATTTATTTCTGACCTGTGCTCCAAATATCTCCCAACAAGATCAAGGCCAGTTTTTGACATACATTTTTTGGGGATTGTGGTTCCCTTACTATGCACTTGGTAAGATTCACTAGTACTTGGTTCAGACTTCTGTTTATTTCCTTTTTCACTCACAACTGCCTATCACTTCTCTGAGTAAAGGTGTTGACAGAGAACATTTTTCAATTTTTCCTTTTTTGAGGAGGCAGAACTTCCTGAGCTCACTTTTATGAAGTATCTCAGGTCTACTTCCACACCTAGAGTAGATTGGCCCAAAAGATACAACTCCTGTCCTGGTAGAGGGATTAAGACCCAACTCCTAGACCCTGGAGCTCTCTGTGACTCCATATTTCTCCAGGATGTCACAACTTGAGCTCATGAGCTCACAGCTCTGCTATTAAGTTCCCCTTTTGGTTCAACACCAGGAATTTCCCTTCTTTTTTTCTAGCTCAGTCATGAATTTTTCAATTTTGCTTATATCACATTTTTATTTCTTTTAATATATAATAAAGCAATTTTATTTATTAGTTTAGTCTGCAGGAGGGCACAAATCAAGAGTCTCCTTATAGTTTAAATTACTTCAAGGAAGAGTTATTAAATTTGTAAGTTCAAATAATAAATATAAAAGTACACTTAATAAAATAGGCATATTTTATATAAAATAATATCCTTTCAAAAATGATATAATTTTTAAATGCTGTCCCCTTAGCTCTCTGGAAGATTCCATTATTCACAATAATGTACTTCATCAAGGTTGTGGATATTCTAGTACTTATTACCTATCTATTTTGGAAATTTATCTTCCCTTGATAACCTTAGAATATTGGTTACAGGATCCCCACAGATATCAAAATCTGTGGATACTCAAGTTCCTGATATAACCTGCTGCAGATTCTCCTGTATACTTTGACTTCTCTCTTGAGGATTATGACACTCAATACAATGTAAATGCTATGTAAATAGTTGTACTATTTTTTCACTTGTGTTATTTTTATTGTTGTTTTTATTAGTTTTTTTCCCAGTATATTTTCCATCAGCAGTTGGTTGAATCAGTGGATGCAAAAACTACTGATAGGGAGGGCCATCTATATATCACTTTATAACATGTGTATTGTCCAGATCTAAATACATGTCGGGATTTGTTTTAAATAGAGATTATGTCTTAACTCAGTGAGGAAAAGATGGTCTATTAAGTAGTGATGATGATATAATTGGTTACCTTTTTTGTAAAAAAAAAAAGACATACTTACACCCTTGAGTAAACAGATTTTAGATATATTAATGGCCTAAATGTAGGAGAAGAAAATTTAAAAGTTAAAAAACAGAGCAATTTATCTTTATGACATCATATTAGAGAATGTTCTGCAAAGTGAGAAGTATCAAGAATGTATAAAGAATACCTACAAATCAATAAGGAAAAGCAAAAAGTATCAAAAAGGAGAAATGATATGGACAGACATTTCAGAGAATTGAAAACCCTGATGGCTAGTAATCATTTTAAAAATGGTTCTTATCTTTTGACATATAAAATGATAAGCAGAAAGTTTGGTTCTCATTGGCATCCAGTCAAAATGGAAGTTCTTTTATTCAGAATAAAACAACTATAAACATACATTTATAAATATATAATTTATAACTACAATAACAAATATGTCAACCATTTCTAGGAGATGTGGACAAAATCGAATTCATGAGAATTTCTGTGTTTGTGCAGCTCAATCCAGTAACAGTACTACAAATAACCATGGTGCTATTTACAATTATAAACATACATTTATAAATACACAATTTATAACTACAATAACAAATATGTCTTTCATTTCTAGGAGATTTGAACAAAATGGAATTCATGAGAATTTCTGTGTTTGCACAGCTCAAACCAGCAACAGTACTACAAATAACCATGGTGTGGTTGTGAGGTCATGTCACATGGGTCTACAATAAAAAACAATTTATAATCAGTCTTTCAGAGGAAAGAATACATTATCTTTCTGTTTTCTTTATACAAGGTGACTTAAAAAATAATTATCATAAAAAAAGTGATGAAGTATGTGGTCAAGTCAAATAGAGAAAATATTGTATAGGTGAGCAAGACAATTAATTAATACAATTTTATGCTAATTTTTCTGGATTGCATAAGGATTTTGGTACTTTTCAACTTTAAAAATTTGGAAATTATTGTTATTTTTCTAATTCTAAAAAATCATATTCATAACAACTTTTATATTTTAAAGTTTCTGCTCTTTTTCTTAAAAAGCACTTCCCCAATTAATTAAGCATTAAGCTCTAAATAACCTGGATTGACTCCTGGCTAGGACTTCATGGTTTATTATACTTTAAAGTCTGGCTACATTTATTTGTTTTTCTTTTTGTTTTTTTTGAGTTGGAGTTTCGCTCCATTGTCCAGGCTGGAATGCAGTGGCATCCTCACGGTCACCCCAGCATTGACCTGCTGGGCTCCGGCAATTCTTCCGCCTCAACGTTCCAAGTAGCCAGAACTATAGGTGCATACTACTGCACCAGGTTAATTGATTGATTGATTGATTGTAGAGATGAGATCTCACCAAGTTGCCTGGGCTGGGCTCGAACCTGCGGGCTCAGGCAATCCACTCGCTTTGACCTCCCAAAGTACTGGGATTACAGGCTGAGCCACTGAGCCCGGCCTGGTTACGTTTATTTGTAACATAATTACAAATTTAACATGATGAGCTCAGATTTGAAAAAAAACAAACAAAAGAAAAACAACTTCTTATTCATCAATAATTGGTCTAAGTTTTTTTTTATTACCCCAACTTCACTTAATAATTTAAGCGACCTCTTTCAGTGCCTGAGTCCCTTTTAGGTAAATGCTTAGTTTTCCAGATTTTATCTCTTTCCCCCTTCTTCCTTCCCAGTTAATATTTGGGTGATTTGGGTGTTGGTGGGGGTTTGGACAAAGCTTACTACATGTTTTTGTAATAAGGGAAAGTGAGAGATGTTGGGGTAACTACATTCAAGTATTGATACTGTACAAGAGGCTTATTGGTTAGCTATTGCCATAGTAGTGCTGCATAACAAACAACCCCCAAAATTAGTAATTTGAAAGAACAATAATTTATTATTATGCATCTGCATTTTGGCCAGGATGTTTCTACTGATTTCAGTTGGACTCATCTATGATTCTGTAGGTTGGTGGAGGTTGAATTCTTGAGACTGGCTTTGACTGGGTTGCTCTGCTTCAGGCTTCTTGTCTTTCTGTTGATCAGGCAGCTTTGAACTTTGTGCCTTTTGTCCTTCTTAGACAGGTTGGGGAATAATCTTCTCAAGATAAAGGCAGAGGCTCAGAAAAGTAAGCCCAGGTAAGCAAGCACTTTTAAAATCTTTGGTCATATCATATCATGTCATGGCATATCATTTCCACCAGCCTTCCATTGTCCATAGTGGCCTGTCCAAGTCCAAAATCAAGAAGGAGAGGGATTAACATTCCATCTATGGAAGTTGAAGACAAAGGAGTGAATATTTCTGAACAATAAGCTAATTCACTACAAGAGATATAGCCTTTTACTTTTGACTGTAATCTCAGAAAACAAGCCTGCAGTTTAAATCCTGGCTCTATCACTTAATCTCTCTGAGTTCAGTATTTTCTTTTGAAAAATGGAAGTGTTAATAGGACCAGTCATCTCAAGGGATTGTACTCAGAAGTTAAGTGAACTACATAAGTGGTACTTAGAACAAGACCTGGCACGTGGCAAGAATTAAGTATGTGGCGATTCTATTTGACTGTCCTCACTCTTCTTGTTTCTGAGCAGTGTCATTGCCTGATATCTGAGGCTCGAGAACTTAAGTACTGTACTATTGGTTCCTCTGGGCCTAGGATCCTCCCTTTGGTCACGAGGCCCTAACTTGGCCGCCTTTGGTGTTGCAGACTCATGAGATGTTGCCATGACTCATCTTTCGTCTCTGCTTGGACAACGTGTCCTGTGGAATCATTTTTTCCCATTGCTGTGACAACCTCTGGCCACACAGTCAGGCATTGGAGGAAGCAAGTGGTCTTAGGCTGCTTCTTCCTATATATGTTTGAAGTGTGGCTCAAAAATATTCTCTCAAGCTCCCTCCACACTGCCACTTTACTATGCCAGCCAAATTAAGGGGGTTTCCCCGCTTTGTTAAGCAGTTGGCTTCCCTCTGCCTAAATGCCTTCCCACTCTGTTACTTTGACCCAGTAATGCAGGATGAGAACTTATTTGTCTCACAGACAGCTTCTCCTGCATCAGTCCCCCTTCAGTTTCTTACTAATCATGAGGACAAAAAGCTGTGGACTTCGAACTTCTCTTTCTGTAGTTGTCCTTCTCTTCCTCCGGAGGTAATATTTTATTGCCCTCTTTCCTGAGGCAATACTGAGGAATGGTTGCCAGGGAAAGTCTTTTACATGGAGAGAAGTGAAAGATGCATTTTTTTCAATATTTGTTAACTATTATCTCAGTTGCACCTTAGTTTAATGAACAAATTCCACACTGAATGACATATGTTGAAGATATAAAATCCATTTTAAAATATTTAAAGAACCATCACGTTCAAGCGATTAAACTTGTTTTAGATGGTCCTGAAGGGCCAAACTGGGACCAAGGGGCAGACTTTATGGAGAAGCTACTTGTAATACAAAAAGTTAAAAACTGGTATTTTTATATACATTTTATTTATATGGGAAAATTTTATCCTAAAACAGATTTTATAATAAATTAACTCAGAGGGTTATTTTAACATATATCACTACTTTTTTTTGAATATAGGTTATTACATCATGTGGTAGAGATGATGTTGATGAAAAGATGAAGGAATTGACTTTAAGAACCTGCCACTTGAAGGCTCTGTGATTTTTTTCTTGATCTTCTCCCTTTGCTACCCAATTCTCTATTCTCCTCCCTATTGCCTTTCTTATTCAAATATCACCAAGCCATTATGCTCTCTATAGACTTGAGAGAGATTGAGAGTATATAAATGAACAAAAATACCAGGTTTCTAAGCACAGAGGTCATCTCAGATTGTGGTCAATTGGGATGACCACCTTTCGCACTCAGTTTTCTGTGCAGTGGCTGCAGTGGCTAGCCTAGTATGAGCTCAGCATGTCAAAGAAACATGAGTAGCAGGTAGTTTCCACTGGTTGGTGTGCTAAAAGACCAAAAATGTTCATGTACATTTACATGTTAGGTGTCAACTTTCTGTCAGTGTCAACCAAAGCTGGAAAGATTGCCCTTTTCCCCTCTATTCATAATACATTTTGACCTTCTATAGCTTCTTTCTCCTTCTAGGCTACTCTTGGTACTGAATTCAATAAAATGTGTCCAGTATAACAATATAGTGAGGAGCTATTTTATGAGTTATTATAAGTCCTAAAACTTTTATATGAGTGGTCTTGGACTCATGGCTATTTTGTTCATGGAATAATGTGAGGGTGATAGTTTCAGATTGCCAAAAAGCTACCCCTCCTTCCTAATTAACTGAAAACTCTTACCATTAAATTATTTCTCTGTGATGAGCTGCAAAGATGGGTCATTATTTCTAGTCAAAATGTTATAACAAAAGGTTTTATCTCTTTGGAATGAAAGGGAGACACAGCCTTCTCTAGTACAGACTGGTTTTTGTTAGAAAGTGAAGAAACCCAATCCCAAGTAATGAGATGCTGATCAGATAGTTCCAGAACTAAGGAAGATGTGAACTCTTAAAAACCCAAGGGGAAATCTTGCTGAGGACAGGGTATATAATAACATTAAGAGGAGACAGAGAGGGTGTGTGTGTGAGAAAAAAGGATGGCAACTTTCAGGAAAGGAGGCTCTCAGAGGCTACTCTGATCTTCAGGATTCCATAGGAGAGCAGAGACTTCTACCCTTCCCTTGAGACAGGGGAGAACTGGGGTAGACACCCTTGGTTCATCTCTACTCTTCTCATCCATGAAGCAGAGGTTAATTATTTAAAATTTGAAAAAGTACTTAATTGTACCTTTCTCAAAGTTTGTGCCTCTTTAAAAAATATTTTAGATAATATTTTTTCCTGAAAAGTTAACAAAGCTTACAAATTAGCAATGTCAAATATATGTAATGAAAATAAGAATTTTTATGGAAAAGACCAGATGATTCATTTTCGATGCTTGGGAAAATCCCAAATGGTAGCTTCTCTGCAGCCAAAGTCAGGTCCCACAGTTCTCTGATGGTAGGCTTCCAAAATTCAAGAACAATATGCAAGATAGACCAAACAATCTTAATGGGACTAGCCAGTACTATGATAAAACAAATCACTAATACGAATAACAGCAATGTACATTGAACGCTCATGTGCCAGATGTTGCACTTAGTGTTGGACACGTATTATCTCATTGATCTTCTCACCAAGTAAAGTAGGTACAATTATTATTACCTGTCTTACAACTAAAATATTGGAAACAGGGAGCGCTTAAATAGCTCACTAAGTTACAAATAGTAGAGCTGAGATATGAACTCAGGTTGTTTTACAACAGATCCTAAATTCCCATCACTTAACCTAAGAGTAGAAAGCATCAAAGACAAATCTTACCAACTTTGCCATTTCACCTTCATTTTCCTTAGCAAGATAATTTGATTTCTAGGCTTCTCTTAGTCCCTATCTCCATGAATGAATAAATGATTTTTCTAAATGTTCCTTTTTAATAAATATCTAGTACAGTTATGAACAACTATTTGTCCTTCAAGGCAGTTGCATTAAACCCTTTGGGTTAAGCCTTCCTCAACAACCTATATGGTTTTTTTTGCAGTGCACTGATTCGGTTGTTTCCGTGTCTGTATCTATCAGTAGATGGAGAGTGAGCTGCATTAGGCCAGGAGTTGTGAAAAGCGATGTGTCCAGCATCTCTGTGAAATACAACAAACCACTCAGGTTAGCAATCGGTGGCTATGTTAAGTGGTCATTTTCTAAATGCAGTGTTTTAGTGTTTGTTTTTTTAACATCCTTTTTTCTAAGTTTTACAGTAGTCTAGAAGTCTGATAGTCCTATACTTACATCACTACTCTGCCCTTAGAAATAGTCTGTTGAAATGAGAAAGAGAGAATAAAATGAAAGTTTCAATTTCTAAAAATAAGGCCCAATGAACCAGAAATGTATATAATTAGTTACCTACTGTCATTATATTTATATCTCTACATAGACATACATAGATATAAATACATGTTTATATGGTTGTGGTACCTATGTGGTGAATAATGACTTAATATTATCAATAGGTTCTTAGAAACTGTGACTTTAAGTGAAATGACATGCAACAAAACCAATTTACCATAGGCTAATTGATATAAGCAAGAGTTAAGTTTCTCTAGCATATTTCTGGTTACAAAAAAATCACCAAAGTTCTAAAGAAAGACCCCAAACACTTCTAATATTAAACATTGAAATAAATGCAGCTGGGCTCGGTGGCTCAGCCTGTAATCCAGCGCCTTTGGGAGGCTGAGGTGAGTGGATTGCCTGAACCCGCAGGTTCGAGACCCCCCTGGGCAGGCGAGACCTCATCTCTACAATAAATCAAAACATTAGCCGGGCGTGGTAGCGCGCGCCTGTAATTCCAGTTACTTGGAAGGCTGAGGCGGAAGGATCGCCGGAGCCCAGCAGGTCGAGGTTGCGGTGGCCGGGAGCAGCCACTGCACTCCAGTCTGGGCGACGGAGTGAGACTCCAACTCAAAAAAAAAAAAAAAAGAAAAAAAGAAATGCGACATATATATGTATGTTTCATAAAGATTAATAAATACAAGTAAGATAATTATTTACCCAATTTTTGGTGAATAAGTGAGTGACGGCGGTTGTAGCGATAGTGGGTTATGTCAAGGAATAAATGTTTGCAAAGTGAAAATTGTAAGGAGCACCTTCTACCATCACCTAGTTAAAACACAATCAATAACAAATGGGGCAGGCTTGCTAAGCGCTTTCCTATCACATCACTTATCATCATGAATTTATATAAACATTGTGTGCTTTACAAAGTTTTATTTTACAACAACGTGTATTCATGCAGTCATTCATTTTCCAGCCCACTTACTCCAGTTCAGGGTTGAGGGTGGCCAGAGCCTCTCTTGGCAGCTCAGGGCACACGGCCAGAACCAGCCCTGGTCAGGACACCATCCCATCTCAAGGTGCACTCATTCACATCCATAGTGGGACCATGTAGACACACCAATGCACCTCACGTGAGAGGAAATGGTAGGACCCAGAGAAAACCCACACAGACATAGGAGAAATGTGCAGACTCCACATAGACAGTGGCCCCCACCAAGAATCAATTTTTTTCTCATCAACTTTACAATGAAATGATGTTGAACAAAAATACATTATTCGAAGACCTGAAATATATGTTTGGGTGAGGAGCATAAATGTAAGGAAGGGTCATTTATTCCCTCATTTATTTATTATAGATGACTGACATAATAATAATAATAACAACAACGATAATAATAATGTTACATATAGTAATGAGATAAAGTATATAGATGACATATTAAATGTCCACAATGCTCCAGTGCACACCCTACATTCTGCTTGTGTTCTTTACATTATGAATTTAAAGTCTTTAAAAAAGTTAAGCAAAGTCTGCACATAACGTCAATAAGGGTACCTGATCCCAAACCAGGTGAACTGGGGTCCAAAGGGAGGCCTAAACTTTACCTGTATGATGATCTCTTATCTACTTAACCCTGAGTTGTACTCCACATCTTTAAAGTAAATACAAATTTTTTTTAAAGTTAACTGAAGTTCATAATTTATTCAGATTCCCTTCGTTTTTAGCTAGTGTCCCTATTCTGCTACAGGATTCCATCCTGGACATCACATTACTTTTAGCTGCCATATCTTCTTAGGTTCCTCTATGCTGTGACAATTTCTTAGACTTTATTATGACAACCTTGAAAGCTTTGAAGAGTACTGAGCAGATAGTTTGTAGAATGTACCTCTCTTGAGTTTTTTTAAAATTTTTTCCCTCAAGTTAAGATGGGGTTATGGGTTTAGGGGATGAAACCCACAGAGGTAAAGATTCTCATCACATCACATACAGACATGTCTTATCACTGTTGATGTTCATCTTGATCACCCGACTGTAAAGTTAGTCCCTTCTCACCTCTCCACACTGCACCTTTTGGAAAGCAGGCACTGTGTGCAGCCCTCACTTAGGGAATGGGGATCTACACTCTACCACCTCAAGGGACAGTAGCTACATAATTATTGGATATTGGAATTTTTCCACAGAGGAGGTTTATCTCTATCTATCTATCTATCTATCTATCTATCTATCTATCTATCTATCAGTTTTTATGTCAAACTGGGTTCATATATATTTATTTTATGCTTTGATACTTCTTTATTTTGTTGCTCAAGGTGTTTCAGCTTTCCTAACTTTGTCACTTATTTGCCAGCTCTTAGTAACTATCTCTAAGCCTTTGTTTCATCATCTAGCAAGTGGAAGCAATAACAGAGACCTATAGAAGAAAGTTGTGAGAAGAAAGGATTTCAATGGCATAAAAATTATCTTCCCCAAGATAAGGTCCTGGTTTCCCCATTCATTATTTATTCATTATCTATCACAAGCCTATCTGGTGCAGTAAGCAGGGGCGGTCTATCCTTCATACAGAGACATGTCTTGGGATAAGTTGACTTCACAACATATGTGCTTTTCATCTACTGATTTTGACAAGGGTCCTGAAATAGTTTGGTAAAACCATAAAATATTCCCATTTCTCAGCTACAGAAGCCTCTTAGATATAACCAGAATTTAAACTGGGAGCCAGTCTGAACAGACATTTGCCTAGTCTCTCACAATGTATGGAATTTCTGCTTCCAGAAGACATTTGGGTTTCTTTAGATGTCTTTCTATGCTAATGAAATAAAAATAACCAATTACATTTCAAAAACATTGGCCATTGGGAGGTTTTTCGGTTGGCACTTGTGTCCCCTTGCCATATTCTCATCATTGTAAGGTTTTTTTGGGGTTTTTTTGAGTTGGAATCTCACTCTGTCGCCCAGACTGGAGTGCAAAGTGGCCGTTTCCGGCCACTGCAGCCTCGACCTGCTGGGCTCCGGCTATCCTTCCACCTCAGTCTTCCAAGTAGCCGGAATTACAGGCGTGTGCTACCATGTCCAGCTGATTTTTTTGATTTATTGTAGAGATGAGGTCTCACTGCCCAGGTGGATCTCGAACCCACGGGCTCAGGCAATCCACTCACCTCAGCCTCCCAAAGGCGCGGGATTACAGGCTGAGCCACCGAGCCCGGCTTCACTGTAAGGTTTTTGTTGTTGTTTTTGTTAGTTTCTTAGCACTTCCCTCCTTTCTGAGAGTATATGATGTTCCAGGCTCATTTTGTGTATTTCCTGCTCCAATTCTATCATCAGTTATTTCTTCAAGAAACCCTGGTTTCTTGTATTGGAGGGTGGTATTAGAGACCAAGGTCCAGTCACTGGATGTGCTCATTACTACTGCAGTGCTGTTATTTTTAGGCAGTCTCATCTGATAGCAAGGAAAGACAAATGTGCATATCAACCTCTGCACAGACACATTTATCTATGTATCCATCTGTATTTATAATAAACTAAATATGAGTTCATTCTGACATCTCTAACTCTAATCTATTATTACAAAATCATTCTAGCCTTTTCCTCTTGCTTGTCTGTAACTCCCCACTCTAACAGTGAGAAACCTGGCTCTCACGTTCTGCCATCCATTTACTTAATTGTCCAATTCCAGTATATGTGTATAGTGGCTTCAGTTTACAGGTTTTTATTGAAGAAAGTTGAAGCCAAGTAGACATTCCTCAGTGCCATTATGGACTGTCCATAGCAATGGCAATAAATATCTATCTACTATTCTTTGTGCCATTTGGAGAGTGTTAAGAAAATTAAAATAATCGTCAAATGTTTGTCTTATATGTAAATGGATTCTGTTCAATTTTATGAATATTTGTGAAGAGGCACCTATGTAACAGGTACTGATGAAGGCGCTAGTTGAGTGAAAGGACACCTCAGAAAAGAACAACATACGTGCATTTGCTGAGTGCTTACTGTGTGTCAAGTATTTTTCTGGATATAAGCAAATGAAGATAAGAAGAATCCATTCTAAGAATTTGAGTTGTAATAGGGTAGACAGACAAGAAGCAGGCACAGAATTAGAGGTACACAGTCAGAGTGGTAAGTATGAAAATATTCATATAAGCAAAGAAAGAAGGCAGTGCATTTTACTGGGAGAATAGGGAAGGCTTCACAGAGGTGATATTTGATCTGGGCCTTGAATACAAGCAGAAATTCAATAGCAGAGAGAGCTAAAGAGGGTCCTGGGCCAAGGGGACAGCACACACGAAGGCGCAGAGGCATGAAAGTGCACACTGTTCTTAGAGAATTCTCGGTATCCCATTACATTATCCTAATAATATCCTATTACCACTTAGCGACATTAGTTCTTGGTAAACCATAAACATAAATGATTAATGGAGGCTTGGGCTCTGGAAACACAGTGACATTTATAACACCTGCACTATTTCCAGTGTGGGACAAACAGTGCAGAAGTGAGGTACTAATAGCATCTTCAGAGAATTAGCATCCTAAAACAACAGACACAGAGATTATGCCAGAGGAAGCAGTGAAATAATTAAGTTTTGTGATCTCTTGGGTCGACTGGAACAAATCACTACATTTTTCACTTGAGATTAGCCCAATGGCTAAACCATATTTTTTTAATGCCATAATGTTTTTCACAGTCTTTCTGAGTATATGACCCTAAACCTTGTAGAATATTCTACAAGGTTATATGAAATAAGAAATTCTTTGCCTTTTAAGTGTCAAAATAGCTATCTTCAAAATTTTATTCACTTTGGAATGTTTGGATTGATCATACTTAACAAATTATTTTGTTCTATTTTTATGAAAGTAACCTTTTCCCCTCTATAATGATGTTATGCCCACATGTTCTTTCACTTCATGGTTGCCATCACCACAAATAGTTTTCCTATCATATCACCCAGGTACTCATCAGCATTCTAAAACTAGATCCACATACTGTAAATACAGAGAGTTCTTTACAACATCAACTATAATCAAAAGTTATTTGTTGCCAACGCCATTATTAATGTCACTTTCACTCCAAAATATTGGATTTAAACTTAGAAAATGTAATAGCATGGGGCCTAAAGTTTTTAAATACTAATAATGCTAGTCTATATGTCATCTGTTAAATTACAATAAAGAAAACTATCACTGAGGCATGAATTAAATACATAATTTTAGAACATGGAATGTTCATTTTGTGAATAAAAAATAAAAAAAGGAAAGTATAAGAACTGAGGAGATTGACAAATGTTACATGTTTCTATAAACATCCTATACAAAAATACAGAACATTCTAGGTAGTATTTTTGGATATATGCTTTTACTGGCATCGAAGATTGCTTTTGGCTGGGCAAGGTTACTATGGCATCTGACATTTATTGGGGTACTGGGGCTTTGAGTCTCATCTCATGCCTTTGGTAAACACCAAGTTTGGGCCTGCTGTAATGGACCATGTTGGTACTCTACTCAGAACCCCTCAGTCTTTGTTCACCCTCTTATTTCAGTGTGCTCCACTCCTACTGGATTGTTCATGCAACTTTCTTCAAGAACCACCATCAGGCTATTCAAGTTGTTTCATCTAGGCAGTTGAGAGATGGAAGTGCCCAAGATTTACCTACCCTCCTCCCAGCAGATCAATGGCTGATACAGAGATATGAAAGGCCAGCAAACCTCTGCTGTTATTTACACTACATGTCTCCAAGCACGTTCAAGCTGAGGTTGAACATACACCTGAAATCACACCTACCTTGTCAGTTGGGCCCTATGGGCATGGTACGACCCATCATGTTAGAAGGATCTATTGGAAGCTTAAAAATGCCACACGGAGTCTCTGACAAGCCACAATAGAACAATAACAACAACAGCAAAGGAAATTAGACTTCTCCTTGCAGTTATCAGAATTTATGCAAAGATATGCAAATATTGATGAAATGCAGAATTTATGCAAAGATATGCAAATATTGATGAAAACAATAAATTGAAACTGTTTAAGCTCTTACTATATGCTCTGTACTGATCAAAGTAATAGACAAGTATCAACTCACTTAATCCTCACAACAGCAATATGAAAAACATACTATTACCAATTGTACAGGCAGATTAAATGACTTACATTTCTGGAACTAACAAATGACTCAGAATCAGACCCAAGTATATGTGCTATCTTGATACATAATAGAAGTAAGTATGATAAGGCTATGTGCTATCTTGATACATAATAGAAGTAAGTATGATGCAATGGGCAAAGACTGAATTGTTCAGTAAATATTAACTGCATGACTTTCCATACAGGAAAAAATGAAGTTAGTTCCCTGACCTCATACAACGTATGTAAACAAATTCTTAAAAATATGGAAAATTAGCTGGGCTCGGTGGCTCAGCCTGTAATCCCGTGCCTTTGGGAGGCTGAGGTGAGTGGATTGCCTGAGCCCGCGGGTTCGAGACCCGCCTGGGCA
>NW_007053782.1:295661-310081 GCF_000164805.1 Carlito syrichta
GACAGAGTGAGACTCCAACTCAAAAAAAAAAAAAAAAAAGGAAAATTATTAGAAGAATATACAGAGGAATATATTCATAACTATATTGATCAGAGTTTGGGACGGAAACAGGTGGTCACTCAAAAATGGTAATTGAAGAGAGTTTAATGAATAGACTATTAAAATTTGAAGAAGACTAAGGGAAACTAACATGGTATGTTGAGGCATTGTGGGACTGGCAACAGCAGACAGTCTCTACTGTTGCAAACCCCAAACTTGAAGGAAAGAGGGAGTGGTCATACGAAACATGAAAATTTTTAATTGCAGAAAAGTGCTACTCAGCTGGAGCTGTGAACTTAGAGGAAAACAATCATTTCCAAACTTTCACATTCGGGAATATAAACACCTCAACTTTTCTCTCTTCCTGCTTTTTCATCTATGGATGCTTCCCATTGAGTTTGGCCAGGGACCAAGGGAACCCAAGTGATGCTGTTATGGAGGTTGGATTTACAGAGAACAGAGCAGAGTATAAAAAGATGGAAGGTGGATCGGGGATGGTAAACAGTGAATATCCAACACAATGACTGAGTGTTGACTTTAGAATAAGATACAAAAGAGTACAACTCTCAGAGGAAAAAATTGAGACAATCAAATATAAAACATGTATAATAATCTAGTTTAAAAGATAACCATTAGATATTTGAAAGAAGGTATTTGAAACATATAAACCGAAAATCATATCCATAATACATAGGTATGTACAGATGTGTGTATACATATGCATATGTATATAGGTATATGTATGTATATATATACTAAATGCTGGCAGACATGAGAAAAAGAACTCTCATGAAGTGCTGGTGGTAACGTGCTTTAGTACAGTCTTTATGGGGAGAAAAGTTGGGCAAAATCAAGTGAAATTAAAATTGTGCATACCTTATGATCCAGCAATTTCTCTTCTAAAAATATTGTCCAGAGGAATTCATGCAAATGTGCTCCAGTAAGTTATATTTCAAAAATACCCATTATAGTGTTTTGCGAATATAAGAAAAAAATGGAAAAGAACTAAATATTATTCAGAGGAAATAAATAAATTTTGCTCTAGTCATATCATGAAATATTAGATAGCAGTTAAAATTCATGAAAAATACACTTGTTTTCAAAAATTTGAATAGATCAAAATATTAGGTTGAATGAAACAAATTGAATTGAATAGCTCTTTAGTGCAGTATGGTAGCATTTATTTAAAAATTAAAAATCACAAAAGAAGTATAATATCCACATATATAAGAAAAATATAAAATATCAACTTGAAGGATGTGTATTGCATTTTAAAAAGTGGTTGGCTCTGGGTATGGATCTGGGGAGGGAGAATAAAAAGTACTTCAGTTTTATTTATAATGTAAAAAAACTATAAAAATAAGTTAAAGGAGGTTTACTAAAATATTAGTAGGAAGTACCTTCAGAGAGTGGCATTTGGGGGAATATTATTCCTACCCTTTATATTTTCCTCTATTTTTCAAATGTTCTAAAATGACAAGTATTATTTTTTATAATTGCTTTTCTCTAATTTTTTTTTTACTAGGAGCAATCAGGGAAGCTTCCATTTTAGAAGAGAAACTGGATAGCAGTCCGCTGAAGAGATGAGGAAAACTTACATGCTCTTCTCTAGTTGGGTGAGAGTCACAATGGGCTTGCGGTGCTGACGATTTGCAACGTTCTGACTTCAGCAATGCATGTAATTCTGTCCTGTTTTTGTACCGCATCAAATTGAGGAAATAGCATCTTAGGCCATGGTTTCCATTACAACTTTTCCCAAATCACATTTTGCTGAATGAAGTATATGAGTAAATGTCAAATGATTTTATATGTGTTTAATGCATGCATTCTGTTTTCAAGTATGTTCAGAAATAAAGCTTTTTTGGATACTCTTTTTAAATTTATTTAGGCCTGATTTTTTTCTCTTTTCAAAGTCTTCTCAGGCTCCCAAAATTAGAGCTCTTAAGTCAGTATCTCTGTTTCCACATGCCTCCTTTCTTCTCTGTCATTTTTTAAACCAATCAAGCCCAAAGAGAGCATGTCACAATGTGAGGAACATGGGATTTGCGTAGGTCTGAGAGCAAGCTCTGCTTCTTCTTGGTTATATGACTTTGAGAAAATGACTATCTTTCTGAGCCTCAGTTTATCTCTCAGTTGGAGATTATATCACCCAGATCTCAAGTGAAAAACCTCATCAGAAAAGTCAGTTCTTCGGTGTCCATGTGATTTGTAAATTATAAAATGTCAAAGTCAGGGTTTACCAGCTTCCTTGGACTAAATGGGCAGCTTCAGGATATCCAAGAAGTGGCATGAGAGGAAGGGCCTGGCCATATCCTTGACAATCAGTGAGCCAAAAGATTTGTAGCTGAGCGTCCCTGGAAACAAAGTACTAATTACTCTGTGAGAATGTGCTACTATGTAGATGATCAGTGACCACATAAATCCTAGGCAGAATGACAGCAGATCAATGGCATTGATACCCATTTTTTATAGCTTTACTTTCTACTATTCTTGAGCTTCTTGACTCATATTCCATGAATTCAATTGCATACTACCACAATTCAAACCAAATGAAAATGGAGAGGAATTAATATTTGTTTACCTTTTCAATTTTTAAAAAGCATTTTATTATGTTCCAAGCACTGTTTGAGGCAGCACTGTGATCACCAGCAGTGAACACCACAAAGGATACAAATTCTTGCCCTTGTGGAGAGAACCAGGTAACCAACAAAATAAATCAGTAAATTATATAGACTATTAGAAAGTGACAAGTGATATGGAGAGTAATAAGGTAGGGATAAGTGTTAAGAAAGAAAGGACTGTAACTTTATTTATTTATTTATTCATTCATTCGTTTATTTATTTTTGAGTTGGAGTCTCACTCCGTTGCCCAAATTGGAGTGCAGTGGCACGCTCCTGGCCACTGCAGCCTCGACCTGCTGGGCTCTGGGGTTCCTTCCACCTCAGTCTTTCAATTAGCCAGAACTACAGTTGTGCACTACCACATCTAGTTAATTTTTTTGATTTATTGTAGAGACGAGGTCTCACCTAGTTGCCCAAGGCAGGTCTTGAACCTGCGGGCTCAGGCAATCCACTCACCTTGGCCTCCCAAAGTGCTGGGATTACAGGCTGAACCACCGAGCCCAGCTGGACTATGACTTTAATTCAGGTGTGAAATGTGCCTCACAGTCTTCCAGCTACACGGAGTGTGTATTATTTTTCTGTTGCTGCTATGACAAGTTACCCCAAATCTTACAACACAATTATTATCTCATGGTTCCCGTAGGTTGGAAGCCTTGGTGGATTTGGGTGGTTTTTCTGCTCTGGATTTTACAGGGCTGAAAGAAAGACGTTGACGGGCCTGGGCTCTTATCTGGCAGCTCTGGGGGAGAATTTACTTCCCATCTCACTCAGGGCATTGGCAGAATTCAGTTCCCTGCAGTGTAAGACTGATTTTGTTGATGACATTCAGTTGGAACTTCTCTCATCTCCTTAAGGCCACCTACATTCCTGCAATAGCACAGTAAGTCTTTCTTATACTTTGAATCTCTCCGACATGCCTTTCTGTCACACCTCTGCCTTTAGACAGAGACAATTCTCTGCTTTTAAGGGCTCATGGGGTTACACTGGTCCCTTATCTTGGATGATTTTCCTATCTTAAGGTCTCTAACCTTAATTTCATCTGGAAAATTCCTTCTGCCATGTGATAAAACATTTATTGGTTACAGGGATGAGGCGTGGATGTCTTTGGGGGACATTCTGCCGACCGCAGGGTTCAGGGGCTCCAGCTACTGCACCTGAAATCTATCATTGGGTTTGTGCTGAGACCATTCTTTCCAGGGACTGCTCAATCAGTGACTAAGTGTGGCAGGAATACTAAGGCAGGCACATTCCTGGGACACATGGGACTCCTCTGACAGCTGACCTTGACTTGAGAATTCCCCAGGGGTTTACAGATAATTACTCAGACGTGCAGCAGTCTAGAATGCTTCCACCCAACTTGTTTTCTCTCTCCTCTTTCCCTGGGGTCATGCTTGCATCATAGGAATTTCCCCTAAGTAAATGTGTGTACATTTAATCCCATTTTGGTGTCTGCCTCTTACAGGACCTGGACTAACAAAAGTGGCACCATCAGTGGTCTGAGGAAACAGGCAGTAAATGGGCATTAGGGCCTGGTTCGACCAACGCCCAGAAGCAGGTGAAGAAGATGCTGTCCTGGTTTGTAGGTGGGACACAAGTAGCACTTTCATTGTTAAAGATTTCACTGGTGGTAACCTGGAGCCATGTCCAGGTGGGAAATGAGAATGCAAGTACAATATAGACAGAAATTTGTAAAATATCAAAGGAACAGTTGCCTACAAAGACATCAGAATTGGCAAGTTGCTGCTAAGTTGAATGTGCATCTCACTGAGGGGTAAAGAGCAAATGAGGTTATCAGCAAGTGTGGCAGTTTTAGGGCTTATTTGATACCTTACAAAGAAGCTTTTATATCCTTCATGATAGGACAGACATAACTGAGGATGGGCTGAAGACCTAATTGCTAGAACCACAGATATGCTCGAATGCTCAGCCAAAGTAGGTTAGCTATGTGAAGGTCAGGTGATCCTGAAACACGGAAGAGGAACATCTTATAGATATAGATTTACGAAGCCCTCTTCCCCAGACTCTGAAGTCTATATATTTAACAATATTTTTTATTTTCTAAAACTTTTTAATACTTATATTTTTCAAGAAAAATACTTATGCAGCTATGTTTATCAATAATTAAACATTTATTTAGTAATTTTTTTTCTATGTGCTAAGAACTGTCCTGGAAAGTGCTAGGCCTTGGGGATACAATTATGAGAAAGGAACTATAATATTACATCCATGGAGTTTGCAGCCCAAATGGAGAGACAAGAATTATACAAGAAAGGCCATATGTAAGCAATATTAATAATTGTAATAAGTATTTCCATGGAAAAAAGAATAAAGATAAATACAAATGTCATATAGAGGGAACTATTTTGAGGACTAGGAAAGTCCATAAAAATGACATTAAGTTGAGAAAAAGATAGTAAGTGGTACTTTATCCAGTGAAAACTGGAGAAAGACCCTTCTAGGTAGAAAGCAACAGTTTAGCCGGGCTTGGTGGCTCAGCCCGTAATCCCGCGCCTTGGGAGGCTGAGGTGAGTGGATTGCCTGAGCCCGCGGGTTCGACACCCGCCTGGGCAACTTGGTGAGACCTTATCTCTACACTGAAACAAAAAATTAGCCGGGTGTGGTAGTGCGCACCTGTAGTTCCAGCTACTTGGAAGGCTGAGGTGGAAGGACCTCCGGAGCCCAGCAGGTCGAGGCTGTGGTGGCCGGGAGCAGCAACTGCACTCCAGTCTGAGTGACAGAGTGAGACTCCCAACTCAAAAAAAAAAAAAAAAAAAAAGAAAGCAACAGTTTGCCTGTAAGGGCTGAGGTGACAAAAAGCCAGTGTCCTGGAGGGAAGGACAGTGGCGAATGCACTAGATCTACATTACAGGCTGGAGCACTCCCCCACTCCCTTCTGTCTTTCCCACCCTCGGGGGCAGATTGAGATGATTCTCTTAATCTTTCCAGCTCTCTACTGATGCTCCCTCATGGATGTTTCCCCTAATAAAATTCTTACGCAATTAACCCCGACTTGGTATCTGCTTCTTGGAGGATCCAGATGAACACAAATGGTAGAGGAAGACCTCAGTGAGATGGTGATGTTAAAGTGAATTTTGCCTAAAGCTGCCTCCTTCCATATTTGGAGTTAGGCTCAAAGATCACTATGTAAGTGAACTGTAACTTAACTGGATGTATACACAGACTGTGACCTCCTCTTGTACTATTCACAGGTAACTAACTATTCCAACCATTTTCACATCATCAAACTCCAAGTTGTAATCAGTCTAGTTGTTTCTTTCCCCCACTTCCATTTTCTGTAGTCACTTTCCTTTTTCTGTCCATAAATGTGATCCCAGCATATGGAAGCTCTGGTGTGTCTCTGATTCTTTCTGGTTCTGGGGAACATTCATGAATTGTTTTTTGCTCAATTAGACTCTGTTGGATTTTCTTTGTCTCACATTTTTCTTTTAGCAGTGACATTTAAGCAAAGACATGCAGGAGGTGAAGGGAGCTAGCCAGAAGTGTATTTGGGGAAAGAACATTCCAGGTAAGGGAACAGCAATAGCAAAAACCTGGATAGGAGTCTTCCCTGTTGTGCTCAGAGAAAGCAGGATCAGTAGAGGAGAGGGTGAGTTCTCAATTTTAGGCAAGCAAGGTCAGGGAGGTGGGTAAGGAGGTCTTTTACTCTGAGTGGGGAGAAAAGAACTTGTCAGATTTTGAATAGAGAAGGACACGACCTAACAAGTTTTAAAAGGATCTTTCCTGCAGCTATTTAAGAACTTGATTACAAGAGACCCAAGGAGGAAACAGAAATACCAGTTAGGAGACAATAGCAAGATTCAGGCCACAGATGACAGGATTAGTCTATGGTGGGAGTGATCAGAATCTGGATGTATGCTGAGGAGAAAGACAGGTGAATTTCTGGAAGGATTAGGTAAAGGATGCGAGGGGAAAATTGATGACAAGAATGGAGATGCCACTCATGAGAATTAAGATGTGAGCAGTTGCAGGAAGCTTGTGGAGCAGATCAGGAGCATGGGATGGGTTAAGTTTGAGATGTTTATTCAACATGTACATAGAGATGTCAAGACACAGTTGGATGTATGAGTCTGGTGTTCAAGGGAGAAGTCTGAGCTGGAGACATAAATTTGGGAATTGTTGACAATAAGATAGTATTTAAAGCAGTGAAACTGGATGAGCTCACCGGGGAGTGATTACGGACAGCAAAGATGTGTAGTTAACAAAAGCATATATAAGCCAGTGGATTTATACCAGTCCACAGCTGAATATATATGTTCAAAAAGTATCAGAATGTCTGTATATTTTTTTCTCTATATTTGAATTTCTGAGACGCTCATTCTAAACCTGTTCACTAAGCATCTCTGCTTAAGAACTATTAGAATAATTTTTTACCTCCAGCTTTCTTTCTTGATTAAGAAAATTAAGAACCAATGATGTCAGTGAATAAGTAATTATTTTTTTTTACATAGTAATTCTACCTGCAGAGCTGAAACCTAATATTAGGGCTGGAGGCTAATTTTCTTATTAAGTTCATTTCTCTATATACTTTGTACCTAAATTATACTCATCAGTATTTTCTAGTTTATTTAATCTCTGCTGCCTTGAGACTAGCATAAAATATACTTTCTTTATTCTATATATTTAAAAATTGTGTTAACTATCTTAAATCAGAGTCTTCACTCAAATTCTTGGCAGGGCAATCTCACAAATATACTTCACAGAACACAAAACAATTCAAAGGAAATTTTCTTCTCTCCGTTCTTGGAGGAATGATGCCTTGAGTGAGTAGAATCAGCCTGCATTACAGAGAGTCTTGATGAGCTAAGGAGCTCATCAGAGTTCTATCTTGCTCATTATCCCTTAGTTCCTTAAAAATACATTAGGTAATTTTTTAGTGCAAAACCTTTATAGACCCATGAATGTTTTGGGCTAGAAAGAATCATTTTGATCACTTACTAATACCTCACTTTATAAATTATGTAAAAGATTGAAGTATTTTCAAATACTTGCAATTCTCATTTCTCTTCTTACCACATATTTGGTGCCTTGAGATAACAGAAATTTATTCTTCATAGTTCAAAATGTCAGAAATCTGAAATTAAGGTGTCAGTGGGGCCACACTTTCTCCAGTGGCTTAGGGGAGACTCACTCCTTGCTTCTTCTGGTTTTGATTTCTCCAGGTTTTCCTTGGTTTATGGTAGCACGACTCCAATCTCTTCTTCTTTCTCCTCAAGACCTTCCTTTGATGTCTATGTGTCTCAAATTTCCCTCTTCTTTCTCTTTGGCCTACTCTAAATTCAGAATAATCGCATTCTAAGATTCTCAACTTAGTTACATCAGCAAAGACCCTATTTATAATTAACGCAACATTCACAGTATTGGGGGTTAAGACTTGGACATATATTTTGGATGGACAGTTTAAATCTCTACTCCTTTCCTCCATCCCTCCCTTCTTCCCTTCTCTTTCTTCTAATCAATTCATGCCGTGTGCCTATCTGTTTCTTTTATCTTCTCATGCTCCATATTAATTCCAATCTGCCATTGCCCCTTCAAGGTGGTCATAATTTCTCTGGAAAAAAAAAAGACAAAAAAGACTTAGGTAAGAAGAGTTACTTGGAAAATACTATAGTCTCTATTTTTGCCAACAGGTTGTAGTTTTTTATTCCACTGTCACCCTTTTCCACTACCTATTCTATAATTTCTTCACATTTGACCTTTTAGGTCATTCTGGTCTAGTTTGCTTGTCTGAAAAAAACACAAACCTTTATCCTTAATGACTCTGAGTCTTTGGTTATTTTGCCTTCATCAGGTTGTGGCAATTGCCTGCTTGCTGTTCTAATGGATATGGAAGCAGCAAAATAATGTTTTGATGGATCTGCTATGTTTCAGACATACTTCTTCCTGGCCTCGTTATATAGCTTCACGATAATTATTAGGTCTGATTGCTCTGCCAGCATAAATATGTTCTGGTTTACCAGCAAGAAGATCTCAGGATGATTGACAGTAATCATAGCCTTAGGTTCATGGAACTGTTATTGTGTTTCTTGATGGATATGTCCCCCACAACCCTTGAAATTAGAGTCTCTGTGTCGTTCATTTATTGTTGCATAAGATACCATCTCAACGCTCAGTTATCTCCAACAAGAAATGCTTATTTTCAAGCTCACAGAGCTACGGGGAAACCTCTATTTTAAGTTATGGGTCCTTGGGTTGGCTGGGAAGATTCTCCACCATGTTTCTTCGACACTCTTCTGTAACCAGCAGGCTACCTGGATGTACTGGGATTACAGGCATGAGTCACCACACCTGCATTATTTTTAAAAAATTAATAAATTTTTTAAAGAATAGTTTAGGTTCAAAGCAAAATTTAGAGGAGAAGTACAGCGGGTTCCTGGATATTCCCTATCCTCACACATGCACAACTTCACCTGCTATCAATATTCCACACCAGAGTGGTACCTTTATTGCAATCAATGGACCTACATTGACACATCATCATCACTCAAAGTCTGTAATTTATATTAGGGTTTACTTTTGGTGCCGTACATTCCATGAGTTTTAAAAAGACATGTATCCATCATTTTAGTAGCATACATAACAGTTTTATGGCTCTAAAATTCCTCTGAGTTCTGCCTATTCATTTCTCCCTCCCCACTAACCTCTAGCAACTGCTGATATTTTAATTGTCTCTGTAGTTTTGTTTTTTTGAGAATGCCATATTGTTGGAACTATATATCATGTAGCCTTTTCCTATTTACTTCTTACACTTGGTATTATGCATTTTAGCTTCCTCCATGTCTTTTCATAGCTTGATAGTTCATTTCTGTTAAGCACTGAATAATGTTCCATTGTCTAGATGTGCCAGAGTTTATTTATCCATTCACTGTAGGGCATCTTAATTGCTTCCAAGATTGGGCAATTAAAATACAGCTGTTATTAACATATATGTTAGTTATTTTTGTGTGGATTTTTTGGATCTATTTGAGTAAAAATTAAGGAGTATGATGGCAAGATTGTAGGTAAGATTATGTTTAGTTTTATAAGAAACTGCCAAATTGTCTTCCAAAGTGTGCTTGTATCATTTTTCATTCTCAACAGCAATAAATGAGAATTCCTGTTACTCCAAATTCTTATCAGCATTTGGTGTTATCGGTGTTTTGAATTTGGGCAATTTTGATGTTTGTAGTGGTATCTCATATTTGTTTTAATTTGCAATTCCTTAAATGATATGTGGTATTGAATATATTTTCATATGGTTACTTGCCATCTGTATATCTCCTCTGATAAGGTGACTATCCAGATATTTTGTTTATTTTAAAATCTTGTTGTTCATTTTATTATTGTTGAGATTTAAGAAGAATTTGTGTTTTAGATTTTTCCTATGTATCTTTTACAAATATTTTCTATGAGTCTGTGGCTTGTCTTCTCATTCTCCAACATTTCTTCAAATTTTTAGTTTTCATAAAGTTCATATTATTAATTATTACTTTCATGGATCTTCTAGTGTTATATCTCAAAAGTTATTGTAATACCAAATGTCATCTAGTTTTTATTCTGTGTTGTCTTTTAGGGGTTTTACAGTTTGGGATTTTACATTTAAATCTATAATTTATTTTGAGTTAATTTTTGTAAAGGTATAAGATCTGTCTCTAGATACATTTTAAAAAACGTGGATATCCAGTTGTTCTACTACTATTTGTGGAAAAGGATATTTTTGCTCCTTAGTTAACTATATTTATGTACATTTATTTCTAGGTGCTCTATTCTGTTCCATTATTCTGTTTGTCTGTTCCAATTACTAACTCCACACTGTCTTGATTACTGTATCCTTATACTGTAAATCTCAAAGTTGTGTAATGTTAGTCTTCTGATTTTAATCTACAATTTCATATTAAATTGATTTTGCCTTTGCCTCATAAACTTTACGATCATTTTATCAATAGTCACAAAACTGTTTGCAAGGATTTATTGACATTGTACTGAATCTATAGATCAAATTGGGAAGAATTGACATTTTGACAATATTGAGTCTACCTATCCATGGACATGGAATATCTCTTTACTTATTTAGCTGTTTTAAAACTTCTTTCATCAGCATTTTGTAGTTTTCCTCATATAGATCTTGTACATATTTTGTTAAACTTAGAGAAAAGTATATAATTTTATCAGGGGAATACTCATAAATGGCAATGTGTTTCAGTGTTAAATTTCTCACATTTATTGCTGATACATAGAAAAGCAATTGACTTTGTATATTAAGTTTGTATCCTGCAAACATATGACAATCACTTATTTGTTCCTGAAGGTTTTTAAAAAATAAATTATTTTGGACTTTCTATGTAGATTATCATGTCATCAGTGAGCTTGGACAGTTTTATTTATTTCTTCTCAGTTGCTATACCTTTTATTTCCTTTTCTCATCTTTGGCACTAGGTAGAACTTTCAGTATGATGATGAAAAGGAGGTGAGTGTAACATCCTTGTTTTGCTTAAATCTTAGCAGGAAGATTTCTATTTTCTTACCTATACAATGTTAGCTACAGATTTTATGTAGATGGTTTCTATGTAATTGAGGAAAATTCCCTCTATTTCTAGAGTGTCAAGAGTTTTTATGTTTAATATGTGTTAGATCTTGTTTATATGATTTTTCTTTTTTAGCCCTTTGGTGTGATAGATTGCACTAATTGATTTTGTTTAACAGCCTTGTTTTTCCCAGAATAATTCCACTTGGTTATGGCGTATGATTGTTTTTATATATTGTTGGATTGGATTTGATTATATTTTGTTGAGGATATTTGTATTTATGCTCATGAGAGATATTGGTCTGTAGTTTTATTTTCTTGTAATGTCTTTGTCTGGTTTTGGTGTCAGGGTAATGCTGAACTTATAAATGACTTAAAAATTATTGCCTATGCTTATATTTTTGAAAGAAATTATAAATAATTGCTACAGTTTCTTCGTAAATTTTTAGTAGAGTTTACCAGTGAACTCATCTGAGCCTGATGATCTGTTTTGGAATTTTATTAATTATTACTTCAATTTATTTGGTATATAGGCATATTCAGGTTATCTACTTTTTTGTATGTGTTTTTAAATTTTTATTATTTATTTATTTATACTTTTAAAAAAAATTCATAGAATTTATTCTGCAGAATAGAGTTATTATTCTTTTTTATTAAAAATTTGTGTATTTATTCTTACATATTTAAATGACAACCACTTTCAAACTACTTTCTGCTTGGTGCAATACAGCTATCGAGACACTTTTTTCACTGCTCAAAACAGTTTTTTTAATTAATTTTTTTATTTAAGGATGTGGGTACAATTCAGGGTTAGGTATACAAACGTTGATTATATTGGTATCCTTGTGGATAAGGTGTGCCCCTCCCTCCCCTAGCAGTTTCCCTCAACTGTTAATCCCACCCCTCTTCCCCTTGCAGTTTCCCGCTACTGCCAATCCCTTTCTTAAAGTATTGTGATAATTGTTCAAGTTCTGTTTATGAGTGAGAACATATGGTACTCTGTTCTTTGTTTCTGTAATAGATCATTGAGTATGATTGACTCTAAATCCATTCAAGTTGTTGCGAAGTTCATATGTTTGTCCTTCTTTGTGACTGCATAATATTCCATTGTGTATATGTACCACATTTTTAAAATCCAGTCCAGGTTCGATGTGCAGCATGGTTGGTTCCATGTTTTTGTTATTGTGAATAGAGCTGCAACAAACATGCGTGTATAGATATCTTTTTTATAGAATGATTTATGTTCCTCTGGGTATAATCACAGTAGGGGAATTACTGGATCATATGGAAGGTCAATTTCTAGTTCTTTCAGAAATCGCCACACTGTCTTCCAAAGAGGTTGCACTAGTTTGCATTCCCACAAGCAGTGTAGAAGCATTTCTTTTTCCCTTGCATCCTCACCAGCATCTGTTGTTTGTTTTATCAATGATGGCCATTCTTACTAGGGTTAGGTGGTATCTCAGTGTGGTTTTGATTTGCATTTCTCTGATGATTAGTGAGACTGAGCACTTTTTCATGTGTCTGTTGGCTGCCCATTTATCTTCTTTTGAGAAGTGTCTATTCATGTCTTTTGCTAACTTTTCAATGGGGGTGTTTGTTTTTATTCCTTTTGGCACATTTTAGTTCCTTGTATATCTTGGATGTTAGGCCTTTGTCAGATATACAGTTGGCAAATATTTTTCCCATTCTGTGGGCTCTTTCCCTGCTCACTTGACAGTTTCCTTTGCTTTGCAGAAGCTCTTCCGTTTGATGAGGTCCCATTTGTCTATCTTGTCTCTTATGGTATGGGCATTTGGGGTTCTGATCAGGAATTGGTTGCCAGTTCCAATTTCCATAAGGGTATCTTCTGCAATTTCTAAGGTGCTTATAGTTTGAGGTTTTACACTTAGTTCTTTGATCCTAAATGTAAAAATAGCATTTAGAGTTGCTATTTTTGTGAGCTGCTATTTTTAGAGTTGTTTGTGGTGAAAGGTAGGGGTCCTGCTTCAATCTTCTGGATGTGGTCCGCCAGTTTTGCCAGCACCATTTACTGAATAGGCTCTTCTCTCTCCAGTGGTTGTTGTTGGAGGCTTTGTCAAAGATGAGTTAATTGAGAAATTAAGGTTTTGCTCCCAGAATCTCTATCCTGTTCCATTGGTCCATATGCCTGTACTTGTACCAGTACCAGACTTTGATTATTGTAGCCTTATAGTAAAGTTTAAAGTCTGAAAGTGTGATGCCTCCCACTTTGTTTCCTTTGCTAAGGATTGTTTTGGCTATTCATGGTCATTTATGTTTCCATATAAATTTCTGTACTGTCATTTCCAGGTCTGAGAAGAATGATGTTGGTAATTTAATGGGTGTTGTGTTGACTCTGTAGCTTGCCTTTGGTAGAATGGACATTTTAACAATGTCGATTCTTCCTATTCATGAACATAGAATATTTTTCCATTTGTTTGTGTCTTCTTGGATTTCTTTGAGCAGCGTTTTATAGTTTTCATTGTAAAGATGTTTCACTTCATATAATGGACCTTAAACATCCAATGCAATACTATACAAAAATGACTGACAGTACTGGGAAACTATGGTGGGGGGAAGGAGATGGGATTAACAGTAGCAAATATCTGTCTGGGAACGGGGAAACACCCCATATCAACAGGGTGCCTGAATGAAATGCAATTGTATACCTAACCCTTAACTGTACCCCACAACTTCATAATAAAAAATAAATAAATAATTTTAAAAAAAGATGCTAAGGTATTTAATTTTTTTGTGGCTATTGTGAATGGGATTATACTTTTTATTTGATTATCTGCCTGTTTGTTGTTGGTGTATAAAAGTGTGACTGTCTTTTGCCCATATATTTTGTAACACAAGACTTTGCAAAAGTCCTTTTTCAGTACAAGGAGGTTTTTTACAGATTTTCTTGGATTTTCGAGGTATAGGATATATCATCAGCAAAGAGGGATAACTTAACTTCTTCTTTTCCTATTTGGATACCCCTGATTTTCCTCTCTCCTCTAATTGCCTTAGCTAGGACTTCCAACACAATGTTGAACAAGAGGGGTGAGAGTGGGTAGCCTTGTCTTATTCCAGTTCTCAGGGGAAATGCTTCTAATTCTTGTCCATTTAGCAATATTTTGACTGTGGGTTTATCGTAGATGCCTGTTGGGAGCCATTTTAAAAATAGCAATCATCTCATATAAGCCTTCTTCTTTGTCCTCCGAAAAGCCCGCGCACGCCAAACCACAACACCCCT
>NW_007053783.1:0-1779 GCF_000164805.1 Carlito syrichta
AAAAAAAAAAAATTCATTCTATGAATGTGTGTCTGTGGCCATGTTAGGGGTGGGTCACTATCTCAGGAAAGAGCCAGTGATGTAAGGATTCAGTCCATTCCTGAACATTCTCAAAGAGATGCAAGGAGCTTTTAAAAAATGGAAGTGAGCAAGACAGTCCTGGGTGACTTCAGATATCTGATTTCACTTTGGTTTAAAGGAGAAAGGGGTACATTTAAAGCTGGGTGTTTGTGGGAGCTGGTAGCATGCCTGAGGTACTATTCCCAGAGGGCAGTTTGAAGAGGAATTCTGGGTAACATCTCATTGCTGATACACATTCACATCTGCTTGTTTGTTTTATTGTCATGAGACACACACACACACACACACACATCCATCCACATGCATTTCCATTTTAGCCATTTTTAAACATACAGCTCAGCGACACCGATTAAGTTCACAGCATTGTGACTCCATAACCACCACCATCTATTTCCAACATGTTTTCACCATTCCCAGCAGAATAATATTGTGCCCACTGGACAGTAAATCTCCACACGCCTTCCCCTGGCTCCCTGCACTTTGGAATGTTACTTCCCATCTCTGGGAATGTAACTATTCTAGGGACTTCATCTAAGTAGACTCATGTAGGATGTGTCCTTCTGGTACTGGCTTCTTTCACTGAGTATGATCTTCTCAAGGTTCACCCAAGCTGTGGCAGATGTAAGTGCTTCACTCCTTTTCCTGGCCAACTAATATTCCATTGCATGGATAGATCACATTTGGTGTATCCATTCATCAGTG
Source organism: Carlito syrichta (assembly GCF_000164805.1). NCBI lineage: Eukaryota > Metazoa > Chordata > Mammalia > Primates > Tarsiidae > Carlito > Carlito syrichta. The sequence continues at coordinate 784 of NW_007053783.1, forward strand.
GATGGACTCGTGGGTTGTTCCCGTCCCTTGGCTATGGTAAATAAGGCTGCCGTGAGTACAGGTGTGCAAGAATCAGACATTGGAGTTGTTCATTCCAGGGGGCCAGGTATGCCCTGCTGTGGTTGGGTTGGACAGTTCCCAGCTCCTAAGCCAGGATGAATAACATACCTGCCTCCCCAAGTGGATGTGAGAGTAGACATGTAAAAATCTAGGGCTGGAGGACTGAGTGATGGCTGCCACGTTCAGGCCTATCCTATACGATTGATTTTAATGTACTTAGAAGTGAGAACATCTGGCCAGAGTCATTCTGCTCTACAGAGTGTGAGAAACCCAGCTGGTCTGGAAACCCAGATGATCCTGCAGTCCTGGGGTGTTTTGTTTGGATGCCAGAAGCAGCACTTCAGTGGGAGCTGCAGCAGCAGTGTCTGCTCCCCCAGGTCTTGGAGCTGTCCCAGCAACCAGCTCCCCACCCTGCTCAGGCCACTCCAGGCACAGGCTTACACAGTCCTCGGGGGAGGCACGTGTGGGCACAGGCCTTGGTCAGACATGCACACACTGAGCCTAGCACACGCATCGTTCTTCTTGTCCTGACGACTTTTTAGATAGAAAAAGAAGCCCACTCCAATGTGTTCTCAGTGAATAAGCACTTGCTAGTTGCTGGACAAGGGACTGGGGGCCATGCTTGAGGCTGAATGGGCCTGCAGGGGATGGACCTCCCTTGATGGCAACCCCTGGGATGCTTGCACAACTGATGTGTTGCAAAGGAACTAAGACTTCTGGGCCTCCAGCCCGATCCCCTTTCCTCTGGGGGCTGAGACCTGTCCCCCCAGCCTGGATCCCTCTCCCTTCTCAGTTCTCTCCTATGAGGGGGATGCTGGGGATTGAAATGGTTAGGAGGGCAGCAGAGAGTCCCCAGAGCTCAGCAGGGTCACGTGGGGTGGCAACCGGGCACTATGGAGGGGTTGCAGGGCTGCAGTGGCTGGAGAGTTGGGGGGG
>NW_007053784.1:0-5132 GCF_000164805.1 Carlito syrichta
CAAAAAAAAAAAAAAAGAGCTCTTCAGGCCTCCAGGGGCTGGTCCTGGCTTCCTCCTGCCCCCTCCACAGCCCTCCAGGTAGCCATCCGGCCCCCCGGGCGGCCGTGCCTGGCTTCTCAGCACCATGGGAGCTGGCTCTGTTTTCCCGCTCACAGAGGGGGATGGCGCTGGCCGGTGCTCGCCGTTTCCCCACAGGCCATTCCCCGCCAGACCACCCTGCCTTTGTGGGGCAGGACTGAGAGCTGAGCCCACAGCCCGTGCTCTTCTCCCCCAGCCCTGTTTGCTTCGGGAGGGGCGGGCCTCCCTGCCAGCCAGGGATGCGGCCCAAACCTCACCCCGTCCCAGCCCACCGCCTTAGGGTCTGCACTCCACGGCTGGGAGGGACTCAGGAAGACCCCTGTGTGCTCAGGGAAGCCTGGAGTCCCCGTGTCGGCGCATGAGGTGGGAGGTGGACGTGAGCTCTGGGCGGCCACGTCCCCTGCAGGCCCTGGCCCTCCTCCCACCCCAGACCTGGTCCTCCCCAGCTCCGCCTCTTGTCGCGGGCACCTCCCTCGCTCCACAAATCTGGGCCCCTGTCCCGGGCTTCCCTCCCCTGCCTCCCAGGGACCGCCCCCGCAGAGACCTTGGACCAGGCATCTGTGGCAGGTCCTGGAGCCCCTCTGCCAGTCCACCCAGTTGTCTCACCTCGGGCCGGTCTGCACCTGTCAGCCCCAGCCCTGCCATCCCAGGTGGAAGTTTGTTTGGCTCCTGCACTGACCAGAGTCCCGGGGTGGGCTGGAAGCCCTGATGAGGACAGCTAGGGCGACCGCCGTCCATTAGACCGTTAATAAGAAGCTCACACGCTGCAGTGGGTCTGGCATTCCAAAGCACGCTAGCACGTAATCCAGTTGAAACCAAAATATCGGGGGCATCTTATCTGGTCCCAAATTGAAATTATATCATATTCCTCTCTTCTTAAATTAAAAAGCCAAAACCTTTTCGTTTGCGCGCACACGGTCGTGTAAAACTTAATCAGTGGTTTTAGCAACATTATGTTTCCACCTGGGCCATGTCTATTCTCATTTATTTGGGAGGGAGAACTTTCTGGAAAGGGGCGACGGGGCCGGCGAGGGCGCTGGGGTTGGTGCCTGGCCAAGTGGGCTCATCCTTGTCCGCACCCAGGGGCGGCTGGGCTCGGGGTTGGAGGACACACGGGGGACGGTGGCACTTTAGTGTGTGCGTGTGGAAGGTTAGAGAGCGGGCACTTGACACATCTAAGATGGGTCACACGCATGACGGGTGAGTCGAAAAGCCCACCCCGGAGGCCGGCACGGCTTGGCAGTGGCAGGAAGCCATGCTTGGGGCTGCAGGGAGGGAGGCTGGGCCCCCTGGGCAGACCCAGAGCATGGGGACTGGGCCCGGGATGGGGTGGAGGTGTCTTGAAAGCAGAGGTGTTCTGCTTCAGCTTTGAGCGACAGCAAAGCCCTTCCCTGGCCTTCAAGGGCAGGTGGCTGACCTTCACGGTACCTGGGATGGAAAGGGCGTTCAGGCTAGCAACTGGGATGGGGAAGTGGGCCACACAGTGCAGCAGCCCTGGCCACGAGGAGTGGGACTAGTGGGCACCTGAAGTGTGGCCTGTCAAATTCGGGTGTGTTGGACGGGGTGGGAGGGGTGCTAAACATACATGTGGTCTGAAAACAGTCCAAAAAAAGACACGAGGCCAGGCGCCGTGGCTCAGGTGTATAATCCCGGCCTTTGGGGAGGCCAAGGTGGGCGGATTCCTTGAGGCCAGAAGTTCAAGACCAGCCTAGGCAATATAATGAGACCCCCCCCATCTCTATAAAAAAATTTAGGCCGGGCTCAGTGGCTCAGCCTGTAATCCCAGCACTTTGGAAGGCTGAGGCGAGTGGATTGCCTGAGCCCGTGGGTTCGTGACCAGCCTAGGCAACTGCTAGTCTGGGAAACAGAGTAAGACCCTGACAATAATGATGAGGTGATGATAATAATAATAATAATAATTTTACCTCCTTTTTTCTTTTAAATGTAAATTTAACTTAATTTAGTTACTTAGCCGGGCTTGGTGGCTCAGCCTGTAATCCCACGCCTTTGGGAGGCTGAGGTGAGTGGATTGCCTGAGCCTGCGGGTTCGAGACCTGCCTGGGCAACTTGGCGAGACCTCATCTCTACGATAAATCAAAATGAGCCAGGTGTGGTAGCACGCGCCTATAGTTCCAGCTACACGGACGGCTGAGGCAGAAGGATCGCCGGAGCCCGGCAGGTCGAGGCTGCAGTGGCCGGGAGCGGCCACTGCACTCCAGTCTGGGCCACAGAGTGAGACTCCAACTCAAAAAAAAAATTTAGTTATTTATTTTAATGACGAGGGTCTCGCGAGGGTACCCACACTGGATTCAAGCTCCTGGGCTCGCAATGCTCCTGCCTCAGCCTTCTGAGTTGCTGGGTCTACAGGTGTTACCTGGCTCTCATGTCTTTCTGTTTTTTTTTAAAGCAGCTACTAGAAAATTCAAAATTACACACATGGCCGTGCTTTGTGGCCAGTTCTTTTTCTGCTGACAGGGTGGACAGGGCTTCTCCAACTCATTTCAGTGGCTCTTGACATCTTATTTATCACTTTGAGGTGTCCATTGGGGTCCCCTTGGGAAACACCATCCTTACACCGCCCTGTCCACTTCCTGTCCATTTCTTAATCCGGGCGATCCTCTCCACCGGCCCCTCCACTCCAGGCCCCTGCATGTCTGACTTGATGTCTCCTCACCCACCTCATCCCACCCAAGTCAGCTGGGGGCTGCAGTCCCCATCGAAAAGTTCTCCCGTTCCTGTCACGCTGGAGATTAAGTCCGACTTCACAGCAAGACCCCTGCCCCGCACGAAGAAACCGTCGGATGCTGATCACAAGTAACGTCACCGAAGGGAAGGGCGGGTGGCCACGGCCTGCTGTCAGGGATCTCCCTAAAATGTTTGTTCGTCTGTCGTGGACCTATCCAGAAGCGTTCATTGAGCCGTGCATGGGCCCTGAGGCCGGGGGAGGTTGCAGGCTCTGGCCTGAGCATGCACTCTAATGGGCGTGAGGAGAGGTGCAGGAAAATGGCAGGGGTGGGGCTGGGAGGGCTTCAGGCAGAGAATCTTGTGACCTGAGCCACCTTCCATGCTCGCTCTGACTGTGGTGTGAATGGTCAGAGGGACAGAAACACGAGAACGCATGGCTCTCTTTGCTGGTCCACGGGGGCCACTGGTATGGCCTGCTGCCTCCTCATTGGCCAGAGGTTAGTCACGTGACCGTGCCGGGTCACACTGGACACTGGGAGAGTGATCTCTTTCTGAACCTCTGGCAGGACCTTAAAGGAGGAAGGGGAATGGGTGTTGGGGACGTATGAGTGTCCTGCAGCTGCCGTAACAAAGAACCTCAGATGGAAGCCTTTAAAAACAAACGCTTGTCATCTCACAGTGGCTGGAGGCCCAGAGGTTGAGATCCAGGTGTGGGCAGGGCTGCACCCCCTCCAGAGGCTCCGGGTGAAGATCTTCCCTGCCTTTCCCAGCTCCTGGTGGTCCCAGGCATCCTTGGCTCATGGCCGTATCACTCCAGTCTCTACCCTGTTGTCTCTACCATGGCCTCTTCCCTTGCATCTCTGTATCCAAACTTTCCCCTTCTGATAAGGACACCAGTCATCGGATTAGGGCCTGCCTTAAACCCAGGATGCTCTGACTCCGAGATCTTTAACCGATGACACCTGCAAAAGCCTATTTCCAAATAAGGTCACATTCTGGGGTTCTGGGTGGACATGAGGTTTGGGGGGACACTATGCAACCCACTACCTATGGGACAATAGCCCCCTTGTCTTAACTTTTCCTCGGGTCTTCTGATGTTTGCAGATGAAAGCGTCCTCACAGATTTGGAATTTTGTTCCAGGAGGGGGGTGCTAAGAGTAGCAGAACCTGAGAGGAGGAATTGCCTGAGTGAAGGCCTCGAGGCACCAGGCAGTGAGCACAGCACCATCCTGGTGGGGAGCTTGGCTGTTCCTGGAATGGACTCATGTAAACTTGGATGCAGCTGTTACCCGTGGCGCTTTGGGTTCCAGAGCTTCCTCTTCACTAAAGCTGGGACAATAGTAGAAAAGCTTTCAGAATACTGATATTAGTTCACCACTTCTGGCGGCCTTTGATGAGAGAGATGAGTCTGGGTTGTAAGCAACCCATCTAAAAACTTAAGGAAGGAGGTTAGAGATTTGCTGAGCCAGCAGTTCTGTCGGAACCAAAGTGCTTACAAGGGTCAGATGCTCCAAGAGCTGGTGCTCTGCTGTGGTGAGGAAGCCAGTTCCCCTGGTCCAAGCCAAAGCCAGTGCCTGTAGACATAAGAAAGGCAAAATCTCAGCAGGAGAAGATTTTGAGATTCTACGTCTCCCCGAAAAACTCCCAATAAGAAAATAGTACAGCGACGTGGCAGACATAGCCCCACCTTTGCGGGACGTCGTCTGGTAGGTAGCCTGGGTGCCACGGTGGACGTGGGACTCGGTGCCCAGTGGCCAGTGTGGAACCATGAGGGGTCATGTGGCAGCCAAGTCGAGATGAGCAGGACAGAAACAGGGACAGCTCCTGGGTCTTTGCTGACGTCCTGCTGGCCTCCCTGAGCCTCGAGCTAGCCAATCTAGAACCTTCTTTCGTGTAGACTTCTTGCTTGGAGGGATCGTCAGCCCAGGATCGTTTGACCCTCTTTGACTTAGTGTCCTGATAGCCAAGTCAATCACCCCAGCCACTGTCGTGCTGATGGCTGGCCGCCTCCCAGCTCCCGCGATGGTCCAGCCCCATCCACTTCCTTGAAGCTAGGACCCTGAGGCCCAGAGAGCAGAGCTGTCGTCCCATCCCTGTCTAGGACAGAATTGGGGTGGCTTCCGGGGTCCTCCGGCCCCTCGGTCCTTCCCAGTGGGCCTGGATCTGTGGCCACTTGCCATTGTGTGACCTTTGGCAGGGCCCTGGTGACTTAAATGGGAACACAGTGACGGTGACATGTCCAGCGGATGTGGGACCGCTTCCTCTTCTGGTCTGGGTCTACCTGCTTTCAGTGGGCGGGTGGGAGGGTCAGCTGACGGAGCGATTCCCTGCAACACAAGAGACCGGCGCCCTCCCACTTCCCGTCTCCC
>NW_007053784.1:5207-10103 GCF_000164805.1 Carlito syrichta
TCACGATTCTCTGCTGGGTGGGATCATCACTCTGGCTTCCAGCAGGCCCAGGAAGTTCTACTTCTTATCTGACCACTGCAGAAGGCTGGAATGCTGCCAGGGGCCACTCACCCCCTGGGCTTGAATGTGAGGGCCGGGAGCAGTCCCTTCTCCTCCACTCAGGCTGACCTTGGTGCGACCCCAGGCCAGAGCTCTCGGCAGGGCTGGAGGGCCCCGGGAGACCGCGGAGCTGTCATCGCTTGGAGGAGGAGAGGAGGGGGCGGACCAGCCAGCAGCGCTTGGCGAGGCTCCAGGCAGCAGCCAGGTAGCCGGCTGTGCGCCTCCCTCCCCTGGAAGTGGGGGCCCCCGGGGGGACCCCTATGTCACATGACCCGTCAGCTGACAAAACAGGATGACTCAGCCGGCAGCTGTCGGCCCCCTGAAATAATGACAAAAACAATTAGCAATCCAAGCAGTAGCCTTTCCTTAATTATCTCCTCCGAGTTTAATTAACTAGCTAAATTATCAGCAGTAATGTAGGCATTAATTATGTCAAATTACAGTGTAAAACTCACAAAGTGTGGAAAATGTCAATTCAGCTTGGCTCACCTGCCAAGCGGGGGCGGCTGCTGCCTGAGCATACCTGTGCGGGTACCTGTCCGCGCCACGGGCACCACAGGGCCATCAGGGCGGGCGGCCGGGCAGGGGGCAGCGCTCGCAGGCCTGGAGGCGGGAAGGCACGGGGGACGGGGCTGGCCCCGGGGGCCCCGGCGGGGGTGGTGGGGAGTCTTTGGCTCGGACTGAGGGCGGGAAGGAAGGCTGCTCCCGGACCAGATGGCTGGGATGCTGAATTATTAAATTATGAATATTAATACAAATCAGACACAAAAGAGGTAATAATTTTGCTGCCCTACAGAAATAATTAACATAATTTTGATAAATTACATGATAAGAGAATCTCAAAATTGAGGTAGATTTATCTTAATTAATATCTTGGACCAGCTCCGAAAGGTAGACTGTTCCTTGGGGGGCGGGGCAGGGTGAGGCCAGGGTGGGATTCAGGCCCTGGCCAGGTCTCACTTGCGTTCTGTCACGGAGGTGGGGGCAGGGGATAATGTGGGAAGATGTGGGGACTCAGTCTGACCCAGAGGCGCTGCAGCATCTTGGGCAGGGGGCAAGCTCTCCCCATGGCTCGGTTTCCCTCTTTGGAGCCTGGGTGGCCGGCCTGGCTGGCACGGGGTCTTCAGCTGGGACTGGTGAGATGCTCTGGCTTTGGTCAAGCTCTCCCACCCAAACACTCGGCTGTGCCACCAGGTGGGCCACACACACCTGTCCACCTGCCTGCACTTGGGCAGGAAGCTGGAGACCCAGGAGCTGATCCCAGCAGTTGGTCTCGAGTCTCTGAAGGGTCTGAGCTGGGCCTTATCCTCCTTGGGACTCAGTTTTCCCTTGGTGCCAGGGGAGTTGGCTGCTCCCTGTGGTCCTACCCCGTGCCAGCCCCACTTCTCTGCAGGCGTTAGTCCTCTGGTTGTGCGTGCGTCAACCAGAGGCCCCTCCCAAGACAGGGGACCCACCTCGTGTAAGGGCACCAGGACCCCGGGGCTCCAGAAGCCCTGACGAGTCCCGAGACTGCGGCAGCCTGGCCTCCTATGGCCTGGGACCATGGGCGTCCTGGTGGGGCACTTGTCACCCGGAGGCCAGAGCTGTGTCAGGGCACGGGGCGCCCACGTGGCTCCAGCCGGGTGCTCAGCGGGCCCCGCCCTGGGGTTCTCTCCTGCCCTTTTCTCTGCTCAGGGACGCTGGGCTCTCTGGTCTCAAGCAGGTGGCCTCTCCTGGCCCCGGCCGTCTGCGCTCGCCAGACAGGCCGCCTGGAATGTTCCTTCCTGGGTCCTTGGTGGGCCTTTCTGACCGCCCCCTGGTTCCCGTCCCTCCCTCTGCACGTCCCGCTTGCTTCCCCCAGCCCGCATGCCCCGCGCTCGCCTGCTGTCAGCCTCCCCCGTGGTGCAGGTGTCCTTGGGGTGCAGGAACTCCATCTGCTGGCTCGCCACTGTGCCCCAGGGCCTGGCACGTGGTAGGCGACCAGTAAAATTTGGGTGAATTGACTTATTTAATATGACATCTTTCAGGCCATACGTCTCTCACTTCCAACGCCTCAGACACAGTGCCTGTGACGTGGAAGGCCACACCCGCGTCTCAGCTGCTGTCCCGGGTGTGGGCCACATCCTCCCTGCAGAGCACGGCACCCGGCCTCACAGCAGCACGGCCCTGACCTCTGCGCACGGTGTGTACTCCTCAGAGCTCAGAGTGTATCACCTGTGTGTGTTAGTCTCCTCACACAGGACACCTCACACAGGACACCCATGGCGTGCGTCACGCCCGTCTCACACCACATACGTGTGTATTATAAGCCATAAAGACCAGGACTGGGCCTGGATCACCCCGCCCTGCGTGTGTGCACACTTTTGGTTATATGTGTGTCCATGCATGCACATGTGTTCATGCACACACGTCCACCCGTGTGTTTTTTGTGAGTGTAGATGTATATGCCTGTGCATGTTTTTACAAGAGAAACAGAAGAGGATGCAGAGTTTGGAGTGAGGGCTGACTGCAGTCCCACCGAGAGGAGCCCTGGGTCAGGTCTACACAGGTCTACACAGTGAGAGGAGCCCTGGGTCAGGTCTACACAGAAGGGGGTGGCACATCCTCCCAGAACACCAGCCAGGCCCAGCGCAGGGAACTCACTGCAGATCAGGGCCGGGTCACAGGGTCTCCGCCGCATGGAGGAGGAAGCCGAGGCTCAGAGGAGGTCTCATGGAGCAGCTGTGTGGAGGTGGCCGGGGGAGCCAGGTTGGGCCCCGGCACCTGGCGGGACTGGCGGGTTTCCCGTGGCCTGGCCAGCTTTCCCTCGGCGGGGCCGGGCCTGGAGTTGCAGAGCCTGGCCCTGCTGGCAGAGAAGATGGGTGCATTCAGGGACACGGGGCCACAGGGGGGGCTGGGGCCTCGCTCCTGCCCGGCTGGAGACAGAGGCCTCCCCACTCCCGGTGCCCACCAGCTGGACATGGCTCTTCCAAGGCTGCTCCCAGCAGGGGCAGCCACGGAGACACAGCCCACCTCGTCCATTCAACACCACGGCAGGCCGACGTCCCAGCAATGGGGGCAGGCAGTGGACGAAGGACACACGAGGAGAGCAAGCGGTGCCGGGAGCCGCGAAGCCTCCAAGACAAGCCGAGCGGAGCGGGAGTGCTGCGGGGCTGCAGGGCAGTCAGGGAATGCCTCTGTGAGGGCAGCGTGTGCTCGGAGAAGTCTATGCCTGCACGTGCCACGGCCCGGGGGCAGGGCTGGAGTGGCAGTGAGACGCGAGGAGGTGATGGGAGCCCAGGAGCGGAGAGGCAACAGGGCCAGAACCCAAAGCCTCGGGAATCCGTTCCCCCAGGCTGGGCGCACAGGCAGGATTCTCGGATCCTGCAACAGCTGGCGGGTGGGGAGCGCAGGGGGCGAGACCCTTGGCCCAGGAGACTGCAGCTGCGGACTCCAGGCCAGGCCCCTCGACGTCCTGGGTAGGGGCGCTGACTTGCTCTGAGAAGCCTCTGTGACATGGGAGGACGACGGGGGCCCTGGACCCTGACCTGGGGTGGGGAGGGCTCTGTGAGCCGCTGGGCTGACGTCCAGCGAGGCAAACAGTGGTGACGCCCCTGGGGCTGGGTCGGGCACCCCTGCTGACACGACGCCTGCAGGACCCGCGGAAGGCTGGGCCCGGGGCTCCGGGCGACCACAGGGGAGTGCAGGGCACCAGGCCCTAGGAACCGGCCAGGCTCTTCTCGGCGCCAGCGGGTGGTGGCGGAGCGCACGGGGCCGGGCCAGGGTTGGCCGGGTGCCCTGAGACGTCAGGGTGCGGAAGCAGAGTGCCAGGCCCTGGGGATGGCCAGCTTCCTCCTGACGTCAGAGCGCAATGGTGGAGCGCAGAGTGCCGCCTGTAGGACTGGCCAGCTTCTGCGTGACGTCAGGGCTGGAGCGCGGTGCCGCGGCCTAGGGACTGGCCAGCTTCTGCGTGACGTCCGGGGGTGACGTCAGCTGAGCCCTAGGGATGGGCCAGGGCCTGGGTGGAGTCGGAGCAGCCAGTGGTCCTGTCGAGCAGTCTGCTGGAGAGCGATGTTGGCCGGGTCCTAACACTTCGGAGAGTGACACTAGATCTGGTTTATCTTTTCTGAAATGTCTCATATGAAACATTTCAAACGCCGAAAAGCACACGACACAGTATCATGGATGCCTACTCACCACCAAGATTGACAGGTGTGAACATTCTGCCTTATTTGGGTCAGATCTTTTGCGTGCTCTTTTAAAAATAACCTTTTTGAACCTCTAGCATATTTAGGTTGACAGAGAAGTCGTGAAGATGGCGTGGAGCGTTCCTGTATAAGCGCAGTTTCCCTGTTAGTATCTTATGTCACTTGGGTAGGTTTGTCGCATCGAGGAAACCGACATCGCGCGCTGCTGGCAACTGCCCCTGCCTGTGGCCCACAGCCCTCCCCGGGCCCGTCTCCCACCCCTGGCTCTGCTCACAGCCCACCCGCGACCCGAGCATCCAGGCCAGAAACCAGAGGATGCCCTGGCCTCCCTACACCTTCTCCGCCGCTACCTCCCACACTTTATTCTGATTCCCTCGGTTTCCCCGGGGCCCCTTTTCTGTTCCAGGATCGCTTCCAGGCTGCCGCATGACCTTCCATCATCATGTCTCCTTGGGCTCCTCTGCTCTGGGACTTTCCTCGCTTTGATGACCCTGACAGTTTCGAGGAGCGGCAGGTGAGGTGTTTAGCAGAACGTCCCTGGATTGGGGCCCGTGTAAGGCTTTCTGGCGGCTAAACCGAGGTTCTGGGTTTGGGGAGGCAGACCACGGAAGTGGCCGATCTAGGTTCCGAG
>NW_007053784.1:10123-12926 GCF_000164805.1 Carlito syrichta
CTCGTGGGCTTTGAGTCCGGAGTGGTTGGGGGGTGGAGAAGGTGTAGGGGAGGCCAGGACTCCCTCTGGTCTCTGGTCTGGGTTTTTGGGCAGGGGTGGGCTGTGACCAGGGCCGGGAGGAGGGCCTGGGCAGGGCTGTGGGCCTGGGCAGGGCTGGAAGCGGGGTCTGCTCCCCCAGCGTATCTCCCCACGCGAAGCCTCAGGGCCACCCCCACACTCAGTGAGGACGCAAACCTGAGGGCCTGGCATCCCGGTAATTAATTCGCCAGACGTCATGCTGGGACGTCTGAAGATGCTTGAGTGCTTAATTACAAACTTCTCCATAACCAGGCACTCCAATTACCCCCGGCTCGGAGACGCCGCGGGCCCACCACCACTGCCCCGTGCTCTGCTTCTGGACCCTCCCGTGCGGGTGGGCAACTGGGTATCCCAGGCCGGCAAGGCCCGGAAGAGGGCTGGGGAGAGGGCAGCCGCCCTAGGTGGATGCCACGGATGGGACAGCAGGACGTGCAGCGGCGGGGGCCCCCACGCCGTTTTTCTGCGTGGTGCCCGAGCCAGGGCCTCCAAAGGTCTGTGTGGCTCCGGTGTGCTGATGCCCCGTGCTGCCCAGGCCAGGTCGTGGCCATGGTGAGGACAGGGCCCTGAGCTCCACGAAGAGTCTGGTGTGTGGCCCTGCACCGGCTACTTCCTACACTCCTGCCTCGGTTTCCTACAAAATGGGGCTTATAGCAGGCTGTAGAGAAACTCATCTCTACTACCAAACAACAGAGGGAGGGGTGGTGGTGGTCTCTCTCCGTTTTTGTTCCTCTGCTCACCTGTCAATCCATCTACCCGTCCATTCATTTGTCCACAATCCATCTGTCTACCCATCCACCCCTCCACCCCCGTCTCTCCATCCATCCCTCCGCCCATCTACCCATCCACCCGTCTGTCTACCCATCCACCATCCATCTGCCCACCCACTCGCCCTCTCGTCCACCCATCCGCCCACCCATCCACCATCCATCCATTCACCTGTCTACCCATCTCCTCATCCACCCACCTCACCCATCTGTCCATCCACTCAGCTACCAACCCGTCATTTGTCCACCAGCCGGCCAGCCCGCCGTCCGCCCAGCCCCCACCCCCATCTATTCGCCCACCGCCACCACCCACTCACTCCTCTACCCGCCCCTACCCGCCGTCCGCCCACCCACCCATCTACTCTGCTGTCCTTCCCTCCATTCTCCCGTCTGTCTGTCCATCTCCATCCAACAGTCCCAGTGGGCATCTGGAGGGTTCTGCTGGCGGCCCGGCCCCTGAACACATAAAAGCGGGCACACACGGAGCACAGCCTGGCAGACACACCTGCCCCAGACATGGTGGGTGGGCCGGTGTCAGCCTGGGCACCCCTGGGTATGCGTGCGTGGCGGGGGTTTGGAAAATGGCTATGGTCTGAAAGGACATCATGGTCAGCTTTGAGCCCCTGGGTCTCTGGCCTCTCTGGGCAGGGCTAAGGACTAAGCTGCGGGGAAGGTCTGGCACCGGCCCCCATCCAAGGATGGGGAAAAATGGGTCCTAGCTCCGCACCTGTTGCCGATGGCCCTGGGGCCGGTCTGTCTGTGCATCAGCAGGGCGGGGCAGGGGTGGGCCAGGGGTGCCCTGTGCCCTGTGGTGTCGCAGGTGAGGGGGTCCAGCCCCTCCACAGGTGCGCGGCCACTGTGGTGCCCCATTCGGTGGCCTGCCTGCTAGACAGACTCAAGCGTCCTGCCTGGGAGTGGGGGCCAAGTGAGGATGGGTGCTCCTGATCACTCCTCGCCCCGCTGACAGCAGCCTGGTGATGGGAAGCCGGTTCCCATCCGTTTCGCAGGAAAATCTCAGCGCCTCTCCGGCCCGCCGTTTGCCCAGCTTTAGAATGGGTCTGAGGAAGGCCATTCGACCCGAGTCTGAGGCTGGTTGCGAGGAGAGGATGAAGTAGCAACGCGACACCCAGCACAGCGCCAGCACTCTGTGGGCCTTGGAGACCCGGCCTGGATCTGCCCCCCGGCTTGGGCTCTGGCTCTGCCCCCATACCCGGGCCAGCCCAGGCCAGAGCAGGAAAATGGGGCTCAGAGGGGTGAAGCAACTTGCCCAGGGCCACACAGCCAGGGGCAGCACAGCTGGGGTGTGGCTGGAGCCCTGCGCCTGGGTTCCCGAGTGGGCCGGAGATTCGGCACGCAGGGGCCTGGGGGCCAGGCGAGTGGGGCGGTGCCGGGCTGAGGCAGGGAGGGGCTCGCCCAAGGTCACGCTTGGCAGGGACGTGGCCGAGCCGGGCTGTCCCAGGATTCCCGGCCAGCCTCCCCGCCCGCCAGGTGCAGCCCGAGTTCAGGGCCTGCCGCCGCGCTTGGCCGAGGCTCTGGACGGCAGCAGGTTCTGCCCGGCTGGTCCGGCGGCTCTTGCTGGGTTGGCACCCGGGCCAACGCCATCTGTCCCTGGCAGCCCCTTGCCCGAGAAGCCTCCTCCTCGGAGCGAGACGCCAGAGGAGGTGGGGGTGGCTGGAGGCTAGAGATGCGGCAGCCCTGGGCTTCCCGCCATGACAGCCAGGGACCACAGGACTGCACCGCCTTGACCCCCAGGCCTTGCCCGGGCACAGACCTTCAGGGACTCCTGGAACCTCGTGCCGTCGGGGGCGGGGGAAGAGCCCGAGAAAATGGGTGTCCTAGTTCCCACCCCACCCCCAGCTCACACTCATTGCACAGATGGGGGAAACCGAGGCCCATGCGGGGCAAGGACTTGCTGAGAGCTACTCGGCGAGTTGGCGCTGCCGCCCGGGGCCCCGCCTCGC
>NW_007053785.1:0-1498 GCF_000164805.1 Carlito syrichta
AATTAATTAATTAACAGAGCTAGTTGCTAGTGTTCTGCTCATTAATGTCTCTTCCCCTTCTTCCTCAGACAGGCCTCCCTGATTGCTAAGATGCTCAGAGTTCCCTCATCCCAATTTAGCTTCCCAGCCTTCACCTATTCAGGGTCACATGCCTGGGACACCACCTGGTAAATCTCTCAGGTCACATGCTGGGACACCACCAGGTAAATCTCGGGGGCAACTGCTCCAGGTAACCCCCAAGATAAAACCAGGTGGACCTCAACAATTCTCCTTGACTCAGAATACTCTGATTACTTTCTTACATACCTGGTCTTGGAGGGTCAGCATAGAACTAGCCTCACAGATGAGACTTAGGAACAAATCTGGGACTAAGAGTCAAGAGGCTTGAGTTCCTGCACCAATTTCCTGTGTGATCTTAGCCCATTCACTCAACTTCTCTGTGCCTCAGCTTTCCCATGTATAAAATGGAGGAAATAACAGTACCTCCTTATCATAGAGTTGCTGTGAGGGTTGAATGAGCAGGTGGACCTATGGTCCTAGTGCCAGGCATAGAGTAAGTGCTATTCTGAAGTGTTTCCACTATTCTTGCCTACCAGGTAGGAGAAAGCCAGTCCCTGGGCTTGAGCTTTTCCTGTCTGACACACGATTTTACTCCATCATCTGGCCCAAGTCCCCACCTGTCAGCAAGGCCACCAGCAAGGGACAGGGACAGGCCCCTGGGTCTGAATCTGGTGATGTTTCTGTGAACACAGCCATGTGCTCAGACAACAACCCGGTCACGATCAAGGCTGAAGGCTGATCCCACAAGACAGATCTCAGAAATGCAGACCCTTCCCACCAGGACCTGGAGAGGAACCTTTTTTCAGGCCCTCCATTGTTTTTCCTGCTCACTATCAGCCTCCATTTTCTACTCACAGGGACCCAGTTTGATTCCCTTTTCTCCCTCCCCACACCTCCCAAACAGGCCCGAGCATCAAAGCACGAAAAAACATTGAAATTGCCAAATGCACTTTCTCTCCAGAGACAACAAATTTGTTGCAATTTGTATTTCCAAACAGGAGCTGCAGCTCTTGAGCAGCATCTGGGTAGGCTCTCCAACCCCACTGACCATCTCCTCATGGGCATGGCGCTCCTCTCCCTCCCCCACATCCCTACAGAGAAGGCGTATCTGCCCCCATCCACTCTCCAGAGCCAGGAGGGCTACAGGGGGAGGTGTCAGAGCAAGGGCAAGAGAAAGAAAAGAGAAACAGCCACACCTGTCCGCCAAGGTCAGGCAGAGCACCCACAAAGAGTCCCCAGACCCACCTCCTAGCCCAGCTCTGCCTGGAATACACAATAAGAACAAGAACAGGAGACGGGGCAAGATGGCGACGGCATAGGTGAACTTGTGAGATTCTCTGAACGTGAGTTCCCCAAAAAGGCTATCACTTCGCTACCCCCATCCCCCAGCCCACCACCAACCGCGCTGGGGGCAGCCCGGGAAACTTCAGTCCCACGC
>NW_007053786.1:0-1601 GCF_000164805.1 Carlito syrichta
GGTTAGGTCATTAAGAGAAATTAATGCTGCCTTCTTGGATGAATTCTCCTGGGAGTGAGTGAGTTCTCCCTTTTGAGAGATTGGATTAGTTACACCAAGAGCGGATGGGTATAAAGTAAAGCCACCTCTCGTGTTTTGCCCTCTTGATCTTGCCAGCCTGCCCTTTGGCATCTCCACCATGTTGTGATGCAGCACGGAGCCTTCACCGGAAGCCAACTAGGTGTGTCTTCCCAGTGTTCAACTTCTCAGCCTCCAGAAGCATGAGCCCAAGTATTTTGTTATAACAACAGAAAATGGGCTAAGACACTTACTGAAAGACATCTTGGTTGCTTCCAAATTTGGGCAGTTAGGAAGAAAGCTTCCATAGACATCCATGTGCCAGTTTTTGTGTGGACATAAGTTTTCAACACCATCGGATAAATACCAAGGAGCACAATTGCTGGATCCTATGGTAAGACTGCATTTAGCTTTACAAGAAACCATCAAACTGTCTTCCAAAGCTCTGCACCATTTTGCATTTTCATCAGTGATGATTGAGAATTCTTGCTGCTTCCCATTCTTGTTAGTGTTTGGGGATATCAGTGTTCTGGGTTTTGGCCATTGCAATAGGTGTATATGGTATCTTATTTTAATTTGTAATTCCCTAATGATACATGATGTGGAGCACCTTCTTATCTTTATTATTATTTTTTTACTTTACTTTTCGCATCAGATGCTTTACTTGCCATCTGTATATTTTCTTTGATGAGGTATCTGTACAGATATTCTACCCAGTTTTTATCAGTTGTTTGTTTTCTAGTGTAGTCATTTAATGCCTATGTCCCCTGCAGAAATATGAAGTCCCTAAAGGGAAAGGTTATGCCTTTTTTCTGCTGTGTTCTCTGTACAAGAGCTTGTTTAGTAAAATAATGAGTGTATATGCACTTGAACATTGCTCTAGTAATAAATGAAGCCATTATCCTGGCATTGTTAATACCGATACTGGTCAATTTACTAACTTTGTGGCCATGAGCGAATTATTTAGCCTCCCTAAGTCTCAATGCCCTCATCTCTAAAGTGAGGATAACAATAAAACCAAACTTTCTGGAAGTTGTGAGAATTATATGAGATAATAAGCATGATAGTAGTTGTGAACTGTAGTGTCAGATATTTATAAGGTATTACTCATTCTCAAGCATTTCAGGAAAACTTTAGGCACAGGATAATTGTCATTTACTTCAATATTTATAATAGGTTACATAGAGCTCAATTTTAGCTACTGTTAAATGAGTAAGTTTTGTACGCCAGGTGTTTTCCACACATGATTTGTGTCTTCTCATAGATGAACAACCCAAAGCTCAAATAATTTAAACAACTTGTGCAAGATCACGGTGACTGAGCAAGAATTTGAATCCTGGTAGGTTTGACAGCAAACACAAAAGTGCTTTCTACTTGCCCTGAATGATCTCTGACAGCTAAATGAAGCCAGCAAAAATAACAACCTCTAGTCTGCATATATTTATCATTTTATAGAGGAATAATTCAGTCTGTGCAAGAAAAACTTGAGAAGCTAGAATATTTCATTGGCTGCTTTGAGTGGTATCTACATATGCTCCCTTTAA
>NW_007053787.1:0-6403 GCF_000164805.1 Carlito syrichta
AATTCCTCAACCAACTCATCTTCGACAAAGCCCCCACCACCTACCAGTGGGGAGAAGAGAACCTATTCAGTAAATGGTGCTGGGAAAACTGGTTGACCACATGCAGAAGATTGAAACAGGACCCTTATCTATCCCCATGCACAAAGGTTAACTCCAAATGGATCAGAGACCTAAACGTAAAACCTCAAACCATAAGAACCTTAGAAAAGGAAGGAAATACTCTCATGGAAATCGGAACTGGCATCCAATTCCTGTACAAAACCCGAAACCCACAGGACTTAAGAGAGAAGATAGACAAATGGGACCTTATTAAACTGACAAGCTTCTGCAAAGCCAAAGAAACCATCAAGAGAGCAGGGAGACAGCCTACAGACTGGGAAAAAGTATTTGCCAACTCTAGGTCTGACAAAGGCTTAACATCCTGGATCTACAAGGAACTGAAGCGTACTGAAAAGAAGAAAACAAACAACCCCATTATAAAATGGGCAAAAGACATGAACAGACACTTCACAAAAGAAGACATTCGAGCAGCCAACAAACACATGAGGAAATGAAAAAAGTCACTAATCATCAGGGAGATGCAAATCAAAACCACACTGAGATACCACCTAACTCCAGTCAGAATGGCAATTATCAACAACTCAAAAAATAACAGCTGCTGGAGAGGGTGTGTTGAAAAGGGAACACTTCTACACTGCTGGTGGGAGTGTAAACTAGTGCAACCTCTGTGGAAAGCAGTGTGGCGATTCCTAAAAGCTCTAAAAATTGCCCTTCCATATGACCCTGCAATCCCCCTCCTGGAAATATACCCTGAAGAACACAAATCACTCTATAAAAAAGATACCTGCACACGTATGTTTATCGCAGCATTGTTCACAATAGGAAGAACCTGGAAACAGCCAGCAGTGCCCATCAAAAGAGGACTGGATTAAAAAAATGTGGTACATATACACGATGGAATACTACGCAGCCATAAAAAAGAACAAAATCATGAATTTTGCAGCAACCTGGATGGAACTAGCGTCTATAATACTGAGTGACCTCACACAGAAACAAAGATCAGAATATCACATGTTCTCACTCATATAATGGACCTTGAACATCCAATGTAATACTATAACAAAATGACTGACGGTACTGGGAAACTATGGGGGGGAGGGGGAGGGGATTAACAGTAGCAAATATCTGTCTGGGGCTGGGAAAACACCTCTTATCAACAGGGTGTCTGAATGAAACGTAATTGTACACCTAACCCTTAACTGTACCCCACAAAACTATAATAAAAATACTGATTAATTATTAAAAAAAAAAATAATTTTTTAAAATGTGTAATTCTTTCAAATTGAAGTGGAGTTACAAACCATGATTACAATAATACCAGCCCATGTATTTACCTTTATTGAGATATTTATTTCTTAATTTGACTTTAACTTCTGTCTAATATCTTTTTATTTTACCTAAAGAACTCCCTTGAGCATTTCTTGCAGAGCAGGTCTAATGGAAATGGATTCCTTCAGCTCTTGTTTGTCTGGGAACTCCTTAATTTCTCCTTTACTTTTGAAGGATTGTGCAGCTAGTTATAGGATTCTTGAGAGTTGACAGTTTGTTTTTGGTTTTTGTTTGGTTTTCCTTTCTTCTTTTAGTTCTTTGCATTGAATATGTCAGTCTGCTGACTTCTGGATTCCAAAATTTTTGATGAGAAATATGCTGATTATTGAGCATCCCTTGTATGTGATAAATTGCTTTTCTTTTGCTGCTTTCAACATTCTCTCTTTGTGTTTGTTTTTCTAAAGCTCAATTATTATGTCTTGGTTGGGGTCTCTTTGAGTTTATCTGACTCAGAATTTGTTAGCTTCTTAAATGTTTATATTCATGTTTTTAAATCAAATTTAGTAAGTTTTCAGCCATTAGCTTTTCAAATATTTTTTCTGTCTCTTTCTTTCTCTTCTTCCCTAAGACTCCCATAATGAGTATGTGGTCCATTTGATGGTGTCTTATAGGTCCCTTAGGCTTTGTTTACTTTTCCTTACTTTTTTTCCTTTCTGTTCTTCAGTTCCAATGATCTTTATTGCCCTATCTTCAAATTTTCTATATTTTTCTTCTGCATACTAATTTCTCCCTTGGAACCCTATGGTAAATTTTTCATTTCACTTATTGTCTTTTTCAGCTCTGAATTATTTTTGTTTGTTCTTTTAGATTTTCTCTTTATTGATATTTCCATTTTGTTCATAAATTTTTTACTTGATTTTTCTCCACATCTTTCTTTAGTTCTTTAAGCATCTTCAGGACAGTTTTTTAAAAGTCATTGTCTAATGAATCTGCCATCAGATCTTCTTCAAGGAAAGTTTCTTTGACTTTTTTTTTTCTTTTATCGGGCCATACTTTCCTATTTCTTTGTTTTCCTTGCAATTTTTTATTGAAAACTAGATATTTGAATTTAATAATGTGAATTCTGGAAATCATATCTTTTCCCCTTCCCCAGTGTTAGAAGTCTTTAATTATCATTTTTGTTTATATTTTTTGATTATTGTAGACTGTTACTGTGCTGAGAATCAGCCTGAGCTATAAACTTATAATCTTCTCCATTTTTTTCCTAACATTTTCCTGACCAAGCATTGTTACTTTCTAATTTTTCCCAAATGTATAGGTGGTTTTGAATCCCCTACTCTTTAACATCTTGCTCTCCCCCCAAAAGAAAAGAAAAGAAAAGAAATTGAATTCTGCAAGTGTAATTGTCGAAATGGGGAGACAGATTTCTGGGACTTTCTACTCCACTATCTTCCAGAATCCTCTGTCACATGGTCGATTTTATCTCTGAAGCATTTCTACATTTCTGTATCCATATTTATCTTTTAGGCTGCCATATTTTGTGTCTTTTAGGAAGTGTTGGACTTTATTTAACCTATGCCTACACTTCCTATTGCTTTACCCGATCCAAACCCATCTTTTTCCTGAAGTACAACACTTAGAATATTTCTTTCTTTTAGCTACTTTATAAAATGCCTTTTCCCTCAATGAATCTAAGAAGAAGGCAAACTTTTAAAAATATATATATATTTCTACCTTCAAAATACATTTATTCAGCTGCATGTCCCTTTGTCTAGACAGCATTATTTCCTTCATGAATTATCTCAATAGCCTCATAATTTGTCTCCTTGCTTCTGATTTTGTCTTCTTGTGGTCTATTCTCTTTATAGACATCAGAGAAATTTTCTTTTTTTTTTAACTTTAAAATTTTTTATTTTAAAATTGTGGGGTACAATTCAGGGTTAGGCATACTAATATTCATTATGAACGTACCCTTGTTGATGAGGTGCGCCCCTCTTCCCCAGGCAGATTCCCACTACTGCCCAGGCAGATTCCCACTACTGCCAACCCCACCTCCCTGCCCCTCCTCCAGCCCTCCTCAGTTTCCCGCTTCTGTCAATCCTTTTCTTATAGTATTACGATAGTTGTTCAAGGTACTAGAGTAATTGTCTAAAATAGGGTCAGGTTGTTATTTTAATACTAAAAACATGGCTCCTCAGTTTACTAAGAAAAAAAGCACAAAACCCTTACCTAAAATGGCTAAAACTTGAGTTGAGGCTTATTCTCTGACTTGCTATACTATTGCTCTACTGCTTGTTCTTTCTGCTTCCAGTCACACTAATCTTCTTGATGTTTTTTTTTCACACACCACATGGGTCTTTGACTCACTCCCTCACATCTTTCTCATCTTTCCTCAAATATCTTCTCAGAGAAAATTTCCCTTAATTAAAATTAGTATCCCTTTAATTTCCTGCCATCCCCTGCTTCATTCTTCTTCACAGTCTTTATCATCATCAATACACTGATTTTATACTTACCTATGTTGTTCAATGTCAACCTCACCCACTGAAACGTAAGCTTCTTTGACCAGGGATTTTGTTTTTGCCTTTTTTTCTTCCTGTTTATATTCCTAGTTCACAGAACAGTATTTGGCTCCTCCTTGATGTTTAATAAATATTTGTGGAATGAATGACTATATAATTAAAGTAAATTACAAATACATTGGCATGAACACAACTGTGTACATAGAAAATTTTTTAACTTTAAAATATTTTAATTTTGAAATTGTGGGGTATAATTCAGGGTTGGGTTCACAAATATTCATCATGCAGTTACCCTTATGTAGAAATTTTAAAGGGATGTTTATTAATATTTTGACCATGTATTTTTGTCATGCATAAAAATAAAAATAATTTTCTTCTCTTGCTTACAAATTTGCACCAAATGAACAAATAAATTTTCAGAATTTGGATCATCTTATTTCTTCCCTGCCAGGGACTGACAGAATACATAATTTACAGACCTGGTAACTCAGCTTTGCAACTGCACACATCCTTAAAATAAGGTTTTATGCAAAAAAAAAAAAAAGCATGCTTGCACATCTTTAAGGATGTAATGCTTTTCAAGTTAAACTTTGCCACCTCATAGAGTATAAATAATACCTATGATAGTTAATCATGGGAACTGAAGTTCTTATTTTCTATACTTTATAGCTAAAAATCTATTTAAGTTGATTTTTTTCATTGAAAGAAAACTCTCGGAGCATAAAATAATATGCTTAGGGTGACAGATAAAACAAGACAAAACAAAATAATTGCAGCATTTTCCTGTGACTATGTAATAGTAAAGTCAAACCAAGCTGCCACCTGCCTAGATTCCCATCTTAAAATTTAAAAGGAAGTTCTGGGGATTTGGAAGTCTGCTTGGAAATAAAGATCAGTGAACAAGCTGAGGGGGAAATGGGGAGAATCTTCATCATTGACCTATTTTATCCCATGCAAATATGCTAACGGGAAGAGCTGTGTATTGTGGATATCACGTTGTTTATTACCCAAGAGCCCAGTGGGAGTTTCTACTGCCTTCCCAAACTTTCTGCCTCCATTTGAGGTGTCTCTACAGTCTGATTCTCTTCATCAGCTATCCAAACCTACTTCCCACTAATTTCATTCCAAAGCTTGTTTCTGTCTTCTTGACACTGATTGTCTTGAACCCTGTTACACTCATACCTGTTTCAGTGCATTGTTTAAGTTGTTCCTTTTACCCATATTCATCCTCTGTTTTCCCCCCATTTTAAGAAATCTTGAAGTCACATTTTAAATTTTACTTCCTTTGTAATACCATCCCTGAAGAAACCAATTCATATTGTTTCTCCTTTCTAATTATTATTTATTTATTCATTAATGTATTCACACTGCAATTGAGAACTTGTCATGTGCCAGATCCTGCTGGAAGTAATGGGGATGAGAAGATAAAGAAGAATTTAAAAATTCACAATCTGTGATTAACAATGATGGAAAATATCAGCGGGTACTAAGAAGTGACCAATAGAAGTCAGTGATTTATTGCCAGTAGCTTTGTATATACTTTACCCAGATGAACCAATTTCAACATTTTGTACATTTTTTCTTATGTTTTCTCCTTACTTTTTTTGACCACTTGTGAATAAATTGCACACATTTTGATTGTTCTTTATTATTTAATATTCTGTGTATTTCCAAAGAACAAAGGCATTTCTTATATAACCACACTAAAATTATCAAATTGAGGAACTGTACAACTGGTAGAATATATGAGGGGGGGACCCAAAAAAACTTAAACTATTTATTAAACAATTATGTATTTATTCTTACATGTTTAAACTTCAGTCACCTTTAAAGTACTCTCCATTTGATGTAATACACCTATCAAGATGCTTTTTCCACTGCACAAAATTTTTTGAACTCATTGATTTTTATTTCTTTTAGTACTTCTGCCGTTTTTTGTTTCACTTCTTTCACATGGGTAAAGGCAAAACTTTTCCCTATGAAAAGTTTTTTCATTCGAGGAGCCAAAGAAAAGTCATTTAGGGCAAGATCCAGTGAATAGGGAGGGTCCTCTATCCTGCCTGGGATGTCTATAGGGAGGGTGGGACCCAGCAGTCATGCCATTTTTAGTAAAAATCTGCTGACCATTCAGTGCGGTGAATGGTAGTTACAATGTCCTGGTGGAAGAATCAGTCACCTGTTTGCCACAAAAAAATTCACTGAAGCAGGATGCAGCCTCTCATAACAACACTAGCTGGTGTTCCTAGAACACTTACCTAATGGGGGAAGCATGTACTATAAGGGGCCCACCCTCCAACAGATTATTCGGGGTTTTTTGAGGGGGTCCTCCCTCTTATACACTTACACTTTGCTCTTTTTGTACACTCTATTGCTTCGCTGATCATTCTCTTTCTTTTTTTTTTTTTTTTAAGTTTTCTTAAAAATTTAATTGAGAAAAAAATTTTTTTTTTAATAATTAATCAGTATTTTTATTATAGTTTTGTGGGGTACAGTTAAGGGTTAGGTGTACAATTACGTTTCATTCAGACACCCTGTTGATAAGAGGTGTTTCT
>NW_007053788.1:0-1371 GCF_000164805.1 Carlito syrichta
GAAGAGCAGAGTCCCCCCAAGCTGCGTGGAGAGCGTGGAGTGTGTGAGGTGCCCAGTTCCCAGGTAGGAGTGCCACTAGGTCTGCACACAGTGTTGCATACACTGGGTGCCACCATCGGTCTAAGGCAGGAAGATTCCAAGACAAAAAGGTTGAGATGCGGTGTTACCCAAAGAGACTAGAGTGTAAAATACTATGAACAAGTCCAAGATGAGAATACAAGGTGTATAATACCCCAAAGAATGTCAAGATGAACAGACTAGGGCAAAGGTACAGCACACAATTCCTAGATGAAAAGACTGGGGTGTATGGTACCTAAAGAATCCCAATACAAAAGACTGAGACATAGGTACTGCAGAGGAGTCAAACATGGGAAGACTGGGTGTACAGTACCCCCAAAGAATCTCAAGACAAAAAGACTAGGACATATTGTACCACAAAAAAATCCCAAGATGAAAAGACTGGCAATGTACGGTACATTGAAGAATCACCAAACAAAAACACTGAGGTATGGTACCCCAAAGACAATGAAGATGAACAGACTAAGCAGAAGGTACAGCAGACAATTCCTGGACTAAAAGACTGGGGCATATGGTACTATAAAGAATATCAAGATGAGGAGTTAGAGTTAAGCTACTGCAGAGTCCCCGCAAGCAGAGTGGGGCATAAGTGAGACACACAGCAGAAGGCCAATGCGGTGATACGATGACAGAAGAGGTGATGATAGGCGAGGAGCACCACCTACTCCCTTTCCTGCAGATTCCAGCCCTACCCAGAGACAGCTCTGGCGCTCTGGGCACTTTCCCTCACAACCTGCCCTTCCCCTCGCTTTCTGTTACTGAGGTCGCACCTGTGTAATAAACCAGTCATCTAGAAGGTAACCTGTTTTCCTGAGTTCTCTGAGCTGATTTAGCAAATCAATGGATGGGAGAGGTCGCCCTGAGAACCCTGACGTATCCAGGCATCTAGATGCACAGGCCACACCCGGCCTCTGCAGTGGGGGCAGTGTTGACCTAGCTCCTGATTTTGGGGTCTGTGCTGTCTCCAGACAGATAGAACAGGAATTGAGTCAACTTGTAGGACACCAGTTGATGACCATAAAGAACTGGAGGATTGTTGGGTGTTGGAAAAACTCCCCAATCTGGTGGCAAAAGTTAAGTATTGGGAAGACTGTGAGAGTATAAGAAAAAAAAGCTTATCCTATCACATATCCAGTGTTCAGTACATGATCATCTGTTACTATAATGTTTTCTGTCTCCAGTGCCCTCTAATTCCCATCTCCCCTCTATTTCTTGTGTTCCTCTAATTCCTACTTTATTTTATTTTATTTTTTTGAGTGGCCCAAACTGGAGTGCAGTGGCCGCTCCCGGCCA
>NW_007053789.1:0-13295 GCF_000164805.1 Carlito syrichta
TCAGGGAGTCCGATTATTCTTAGGTTAGGCCTCTGAGGTAGTCACTCATCTCTGAAGGTTTGTTCTGTCTTTTTGAGCTTATTTTCTGTGTTTTTAAGAGTTTGGGTTATTTCTATATTTTGGTCCTCAAGCTCTGAGATTCTTTCTTCTGCTTGGGTAATTCTGCTTTCCATGCTTATCAATTTGTTATTTATTTCATTCACAGTATTCTTTATTACTGTTATCTCAGATATCAGCTCCTTCCTAGTTTCTTCTTGTGTCTCCTCAATTCTTTTTAGTCTCTCCATTATTGTTTTGATATCTACATTTGCATTTTGAGACCCTTCATTCTGGGGACTTTTCATTGTTTGTATTCCAAAGTCAATTTTCTCAGTGTCTGCTCTCCCAGGCGTCTGGGAGAGACCCATACTCTTCTTTTGGTTTTTCTTCATTTCTGTAGATTTTTCTCCCTTTACCCCTTTCCCTCCCCCTTTTCAATTCTGTTTTTGAGGGAAGGTGGGGTTGCTTTTATTTCTCTTCTGCAATGACCTGTTCTTCCTTATGAGGGTCTTCTGGTTTTGTTCACTTTCCCCTCTGCTTTACAGTCTGTCTATTCAGCAGTTTGCAGTCTTGGTCCGTTCAGAGAATCTCACCAGTTCACCTATGCCGTCGCCATCTTGCCCCGTCTCCCGGGAGTGACTTTAATGGTGAACATGGAATTTAAGCTGGATAAGGTGGGAAGTGAGGACATACTAAATGCAAGAGACAGTGAAAAGTTGGTGGAAACATTAGGTTGTCAGTCCTGCTGTGGGTGACAATTGTTGGAGTTAGGTTATTAGGAGCAGTGGGCTGAAAGAAAAATAGGTTAGAGAACAGGATACTTGAAATTCGTATTATGGAAAGGTTATAGTTACTAGTAGCAATGTCTGCGGTATGAGCACAGAGTGGGTGTACTGAAGGAAAAGGTAGAGGTTAAGATTATTGAACTAGAGAAAATGAAGTATCCAAGACTTCAGGGTATTAGAACATCTTTGGTTGTACATTTATTTATTTATTAGTTGGGCCTTGCTCTTTCGCCTGGGCTGGAGTGTGGTGGCATGTTCATGGCTCACAACAGCATCAACCTCCTGGGCTCAGGCGATCATTCTGCCTCAGCCCCCGAAGTACTTGGGACGATATGCGTGCAGCCTGGCTAATTTTTTGAATTTTTTTTTTTTTTGTGGTAGAGACAAGACGAGGTCTCACTGTGTTGCCTAGGCTGATCTCAAACTCTTAGGCTCAAGCAGTTCTCCCACCTCAGCCTCTTTAGGTGCTAGGATTACATGTATGAGCCACTGCGCTTGACCTGGTATATATTTAACTCACACAGAATTTTGATGTTGGAGAGCCAATTAGTGGAGTGACCTTGGGTTCTAATGACCACAACAAGGAGGGTTAGAAATGGTAAAGCCACAAAAAATTAGTTTCAAAGCTTAGGGATTTTAGAGAGGAGAGGGAGAGAATGGTCTAGAAGCAGCAAGGACAACAGGTTTTATATTTCCAGGCTCAGTGGTGCAATGGGCATGGATTAAAAAGTAGCAACCCTTTGAGAGGGTTGCAGAGAAAACACTTATTCTCAGGGGAGAACCGAATTTCATTTAGAGAAGATTTTGCTGATGACTGTGAGCTCCAGAAGCCCATGATGGAAGGGTTTCTGAAATTTGAGGAGGGGTGGGAAAAGGGATCGGAAGAGGGGATGCCAGAACTTTATGGGAACTAAATTCTGAGGAGGCGGGGTGACTTGGTGACTGATTTAAATAGGGCATGTAGTTCAATAAGGTTAATGGCAATGGTCAGGATAGTGGTGAAGAGGCTGTGAGTGAAGAAGAAGGGGAGGTGAAGTGCTTTTCCAGGATGCACGCAAGTCTGAGGGCTCTTTCTTGTTGCCAAGGGAGAGTGCAATATGCTCTCCTGAATATAGTATAAACACCATCTATGTATGTGTGCTCTATTTTGAGAAGATGGCTATGAAAGGTGGAAACTATTAAAGGACGTCTGATGATGGAGGAGAAACCAAATCAGTTTCTTCTACTGGACTCTCACAACAAGCGTCCGATACCACGTGTTTAGGGCTTTGTATGTCCCACACATGAAGCAATTGATTCTGCAGTGGGCACCAACTGCATGGACTCCACTTCAGTTCCAACACTACCTGCCTGGAGAGAGTGTCAGATCTCACAGGGGGAGGGCTCAGTCCCTCAAGACTATCCCCATTTTCCATGCCAGTCTCAAGGCCCATGTTGTTGTACCTGTGCTTTGACTGGCTGTGAATCAGGGTTCCCAGGAACCCCTCTGTGGGCTCAAGTAATTTGCTAGCATGGCTCACAGAACTCATGGAACTACTAATGTTTAGAGGTTATTATAAAGAATATTATAAAGGATACAGATGAAGATATGCATAGGGCTAGGTATGGAGGAAGCTTTCATGCCTTCCCTGGGTGTGCCACCCTCCAGGAACCTCCATGTGTTCAGCTATCCTGAAGCTCTGTGAACTCAGTCCTTTGGGGCTTTTATGGTGGCTTCATGATGTAGGCAGTACTGATTACATCACTGACCACTGGTCATCAACTTCACCTTCTACCCCTCTCCCCTTTCTAGAGGTTGAGGGGTAGCACTGGGGAAGGTCCAACCATCTAATCAAAGAGTTGGCTCCCTGGCAACCAGCCCCCACCCTAAGGCTGTCCAAGAGACCCAACCATCAATCAGCTCAGCAGCATACAGAAAGTTATATATCACTTTGGAAATTCCCAGGATTTTAGGAGTTGTATACCAGGAAATGGAACAAAAAGCAAATATATATTTCATGGTATCACAGATGTTAAACCTAGGAGTGATGCAATCAAACTGTGTTTTGGATTCATCACTTTATAGGAAGATGAATTTAACTAGAATAAGTTTGGAAGTAGGGAGACTGGTAGGAGTTAAGTGAGAAGTGATGGGATCCCGAGTGTGAATATAGTTGTAAAAATGAAGAAAGGGTAGATTTGAAAACTATAGTAGGTAAACTTGGTAAAATTTGGTTATTGATTGGATTTAGAATAAAGCATGGAAGAGGGTTTGGGTTTTTTTTTTTGCTTGGATAATTGGACAGATGAAGGTGCTAATAATTGAGTTAAAGCATATAAAGCAAGGAGTTGGGAGACTTCTGTTTTTAAAAAATATATTACAGAAATTTAAAACATTTGGAAACGTAGAAAGAACTACATAACACACCCCCATGTACCCATCACTCAGTGTCAACAACTGTCAACATTTTGTCAGTCTTGTTTCATCTGTCCTTCCTCTTTTCTTGCTGTAATATGTTACAGGAAGTCTTAGACATATTTCATTCATAAATCCTTAAGTATATTTCTCTAACGATAATAACTAATAATAATGTCACTATGACATCTAACAAGATGAGCCATTTTAAAGTATATAGCTAATAACCAGAGAGAGCAGGTTGTTAAGAACTTTTTGAATAAGAGTTGTGCAGTCCACCCAAAGATCAGTGTGAGGAGAGAATCGGGCTCAGGACTGAATCCCAGAGAGTATGAGCACTTAAGATGAGCCCACCGAAGAGAACAAGAAACAGTCAGAAATAACAGAAACAGTGGTAGAAATAATCAGAAACTGGTGTAGTAGAGTTTCAGGAAGAAAGTAGCCTTGAGGTTAGCTGAAAATATCCAGTGCCTTTAGGAAGTAAGATGGCATTGATAATCTTAGCATGGACAGTTTGAGTGGAGTATTGGAGACAAAAATCATGCTGGGCATGGTGTCTGTAATTCCAGCACTTTGGGAGGCAGAAGTGAAAGGATTGCCTAAGCTCAGGGGTTCGAGACCAGCCTGGGCAACTTGGTGAGATATCTCTACAATGAATCAAAAAATTAGCCAGGCGTGGTGGCACACGCCTATAGTTCCAGATACGTGGAAGGCTGAGGCAAAAGGATTGCCTGAACCCAGCAGGTTGAGGCTGTGGTGTTTGTGATTATGCCACTGCATTCCGGCCTGGGCCACAGAGTGGGAAAAAAAAAAAAACATAGTGGAGTAGATGAAAGAATGAATGAAGAAGGAGGTGTCTTTAAAAGAGTTGAGATGAGTAAGGAAGGAGAGAGGCAATAGCTAGAAGGCAAGTACCAAGGGTAGGAAGGTAATGGGGGAGGGGATGGGAGGCTTGAGGTCTTTATAGGCTGATGGAGTGTAAATCATTAGAGGGAAAAAGACAAGGCTTTATGGGATAACAGAAATAATGTGGCTTCAGAGCAGATCAGGACGTAGGACCAAGAACATGAGAGAACTCCTGGAAAGGAAGAAGCAGGAATGGGTAGGTAAGAATACATGTTGAGAATTTGTAGCTGGAATGGAATATTATAATTGAGGGACATCAAACCCACTGGCCTCAGATTCCTGGGTGGATGAGAGATGATCTCTTAATGAGAAAGTAGGAATGTGAGTTAAGGGTTTCAGGAAACTGGTAAAGGTTTAGAATATTGAGGGGACAGGAAAGAGATGGTGAGAGACCATGAACATATTAGTCAGTAAAGCTGAGCACTCAACTGGGGTTCAAGCCCATAGCTGTGGTGCTAACAGTCTATACTTTTGAGTTATTTTCTCCAGCAGTACTCAACTGCCTGGGTATAGAAGTAAAGAAAGTGGATTGTGGTTCTTTTTCCCAGGCTGGCATTTTACTGGCTAGATGCAGCTAAAGTTAATACAGGGTACCGTTTGGTGATCAAGAATGCATGATCCAGGTTGGTTGGGGAAAGAAGGGGATGGCTAGGTAGGTTAAAATGAAGATTACAGGGCTGGAGAAGTCAGAGGCAGAAAAGCAGATTAGTAGGAGACAGAGGATGAGAGGTTTTGGTCAGAAAATGGGATACTGGAGTTTAAGGTGTCTAACACGGAATAGGTCCAAATGTTTGCAGAGTTCCAGCATGGGCTTAGGGGCGGACAGGAAGTAAAAGTAAAGGTCACTCGCATTTAAATGAAGAACGCTGAGGCTGGCCTGTTACAGGCATCATCTATATGAACACTCCAACTTTCCCAGGATCACAACAGGGGATGGGTAGAGAAAAGATCATGAGCAGATGCCAGAGTCTTCAGTGAATGTGGGGAAAGGCCAGGAAGTCAGCATATACTGGAAAAGGACAGTATGACATTGTACAGCAAGAAGTATTCTTGTTGAGGAGTACAGAAAGAGCCAAGACAGTACTAAGCCTCTGCCCATACCTCCCTGCCCCACAGCTGCCTTCTGGGTCCTGCTTCCTAGTATAAAAGGTGTGAGGATGAGCAGCCTCCACCAGAAATCAGACAGATTGAATTAGAGCCGTGAGGCAGAGCAAGCATCCTATGAAGAGGTTGAGGGCATAGGAGAGAGGTCCCACGATCTCTGTGGAAGGAGCATTGCGAGTAGAAAGAGCCAGCAGTGAGGAAGCACAAAGCAGTCAAGAGGGAGACCAGGTAGGAGATGAAATGAGGACACATCTCCATGCTGGAGAAGTCGAGGTGAGACCAGGAAGGAGATGAAGTGAGGTCTTCTGTTCAATGCTAGAGACGTACTGGTCAAGTGGTATGGTTGGGATTGACTGGCCTCAGCCATCTCTAATTTGGCACAAGTTTTTTTGATAGAGAACTACTGGAATGTCCTATAGGCTGCAGGCAGAATAGGAAGATTCCTGAAAGGACAGAGGCTGCCATGAATCTTGAGAAATGGTACAGTGGCAGGTATGGCCTGAGTCTGAGCACGATGCTGGATGGTGTGTAGATCACGACAGCCCTGATTTTGACACAGGTTGGACCCCAGGTATCCAGAGCAACCCTGTAATCTCTGGTTACATATGACGATGTTTAAAAAGGCTACCCTTCTGTGGAAAAAAACACATGTGGCATTGCTGAATAAAGAAATGAGCCTCATAATCACAAGGACATTTGGAACTAGGGTGCAGTAAACTTTTTGCCTTGTAGCTCTAACAAGAACGTGTGGCTTTGAAAATCAGTACAGCAGTATAAATTTAGCATCTGGTAGCTAAGTAGTAGTCTCTTGTGACTGAGGATAATTTCCGTGCTTCCCTTTTGTGTTATGAAATGACTAATGGAACCATCTGGGATCAGCAGATTGTAACTCCCCAAAGGCTGGAAAAGTCTTCTTTGGCTCTGTAATTCCCCACAGTGTCAGACCCAGTGCCTGGCACGTAAGTGTTTATTGAAGGAAAGAATGAGTTTGTAGACAGTCAGTATTCATTCCGCTTTAGCTTTGTCATTTATTCCCTTTTAACTTCTAGAGGGTAGTTTGTTGTACCTTAGCTTTCTTATGCTTTTTTGTGGAGCAGCTTAATAAATATTTGACATAGGTCTTGTTATTTTCTAGGTAAGGAAACGGAGGCTTCAAGAGGTTAGGTAACTTACCCAGTGTCACACAGCTAGTAGGTGGTAGAGCCAAACTCAAAGTGAATTCCAGTGGATTCTCTAGTATACTAGAATTAGAAATGGCATAAGAAGCAGAGGGGTGACCCTGTGTTTCCTGAGCTGACAGCTTGATTTAGCTCTGTGGTCCTATCCACCCATGCAAGCATGCTTCTCTCTCATAACATGAGAACCCACGTGACCTGAGACACCAGCACTGTTTTCTCAAGACCTGCTGATCAGTGTTCTTCCAGCCCACTCTGTCTAGGTAGACAGGGGACAGTGGAACATTGTTCCTGGGGTGTTATTCCTCTGAGTAGTTATGTCCTTTCATTTCATATTATTTGTAGGTCTCATATTTTAGATTGCTCTCAAATATCTCTGAAGCACTTTAAAAAAAAAACTGTGGTAAATGGCATACAGCATAAAATGTACCATTTTAACATTTTAAAACATACAGTTCTGTGGCATTTAAGAACATTCACATTTTTGTGCAACCATCACCACTGTATGCATCTCCAGAACTTTTTCATCTTTCTCCCTGAAAGTCCATATCTGTCAAACCCCAACTTCCCATTCTCCCTTTCCATCATTCTCTGGCAACCACCGTTCTACTTTCTGTCTCTATGTCTGAAGTATTTTAGAACATATTTTTGCCGGGCTTGGTGGCTCAGCCTGTGAGCCTCCCGCGCTTTGGGAGGCTGAGGTGAGTGTCTTGCCTGAGCCTGCGGGTTCGAGACCCACCTGGGCAACTTGGCGAGATCTCATCTCTACAATAAATAAAAAATTAGCCAGGTATGGTAGCACGCACCTGTAGTTCCAGTTACTTGGAAGGCTGAGGCGGAAGGATCGCCGGAGCCCAGCAAGTCGAGGCTGTGGTGGCTGGGGGCGGCCACTGCACTCCAGTCTGGATGACAGAGTGAGACTCCAACTAAAAAAAAACTCAAAAAACAATTTTTTTAGTGTAAAAAATATTTTATTTTGTTTACTTCAGACTCCTCCATCTGCTGTCAGGTCACTTGACAGTCAACAAAACTTGTATATGTGCTTCTAGTTATGATTCTGAATTGATTTTGAAACATCCAATATATAAATGCTCATGTAAAATATGGTTTTGCCATTGGCTTCTGTATCCGTTTTCTTTTTCTTTTTGAGTCGGAGTCTCACTGTTGCCCAGGCTGGAGTACAGTGGCAAGCTCATGGCCAACACAGCTTCGACCTGCTGGGCTCACGTGATTCTTCCACCTCAGCCTTCCAAGTAGCTGAAACCATAGGCATGTGCCACCACGCCTGGCTAATTTTTTTTTTTATTTATTGTAGAGATGAAGTCTTGCCAAGTTGCCCAGGCTGGTCTCGAACCTGTGGGCTCAGGCAGTCCTCTCGCCTCAGCCTCCCAAAGTGCTGGGATTATAGGCATGAACCACTGCACCGACTGTAAATTAGTTTTCTGTTACTGTGTAACAAATTTCCACAGATTTAGCAGTTTAAAACAACACACCCTTGTTATCTGTCATTTTCTGTGGATCCATAGTCTGGCCACAGCTTAACTGAGTCCTCTGCTTAGGATTTCACCAGGCCGCAGCTCAGTTGTTGACTAGGCAGGCAGTCTTATCAGACGCCACTTCCAGGTTTCCTCAGTTTGTTGATAGAATTCATCTTGAAGCTATAGGACTGAGTCCCTGGTTTGTTTGTTTGTTTGTTTGAGATAGGGTCTTACTCTTGTTCAGGCTGGAGTGCAGTGGTGTGATCATAGCTCACTGTAACCTAAAACTCCTGGTCTTAAATGATCCTTCTGCCTCAACCTCCCAAGTAGCTAGGACTAAAGGTGTGCGCTACCACGCCTGGCTAATATTTTTGTAGAGACAGGGTTTCATTGTGTTGCCCAGGATGGTCTTTAAGTCCTGTCCTCAAGTGATCCTCCCATCTCTGTGAGGTGCTAGGTTTACAGGCAAGAGCCACCAGGCCTGGCCTCTATTTTCTTGCTGGCTGTCAGCCAGGGACTGCTTTCAGCTTCTAGAGGCTGCCTGTAGTCGCTTGCTACATAGTTCTGTCCATAGACCCTCCTGTAACATGGCAGCTTAATTTTTTAAAGCCTGCAAAGGTGAGTTTCTGACTTTGAGGGAGTGCCTAGACCACCTTTAAAACTCTCCACCTGATTAAGTTCATCCTGTCCAGGATAG
This sequence comes from Carlito syrichta, assembly GCF_000164805.1. Classification (NCBI taxonomy): domain Eukaryota; kingdom Metazoa; phylum Chordata; class Mammalia; order Primates; family Tarsiidae; genus Carlito; species Carlito syrichta. The sequence goes on from NW_007053789.1 coordinate 8,580, forward strand.
TCTCCTTTCTGAATAACTCAAAATCAACTTATTTAGGACCTTAATGTGCAAGAATCCTTTTACTTTTGACAGATGACAAAATCATGGTAAAGACATCTTTGTTGTATTCTGTTAGTTAAAAGCAAGTCTGCAGGCCCCACCCACACTCAAGGGGAGTGAAGACACTCTCCTTGGTGTGAATATGGATGTGAATATCGGGTGGGAAGCACCTTAGAGTCTGTCTTTTCTAGCTTCCTTTTTTTCCATTTCACAGGGTTTTTTATCAGCAGTTGGATATCCTTTACCCAAAATGATTTTTAAACATGGAAGGAAAAAGAGGAATTGGGATTACCTTGAATTTGAGGAAGAAGAAGACAAGCAATTAGTCGACTCAATGGCTTCTCTGGCATATCTAGTATTTGTACAGGGCATCAGTATTGATCAGCTTCCAATGGTCTTAAGGTAAGAGTTAGAGTTTGGTTTATTCATGTATTCTAAAAGGAATTTCAGCAAATTCTCATTTACCTAATGTCCAACATGCATATTAACATACTAACATTTAAAATAAATTTGAAACAAAGTCTGTTTTTATTCTAAATGATACTGGCTATAACCTATTAAAGCCATTAATAATCAAGTAATAAGAAGGAGGGTTGTTGAAATAGATGTAAGAAAATGATGGGGACAAGAGTCAGAACGTGTTTGGCTAAGCTTGGTTTTCAAGCTATTGGGATCACCCTGGGCTACAAGGGAAGGGAGTTGGCTGGTAACCAAGGGTGCTGTCATCTTTTCTCTGGATTATTGCTATACTCTTCCCTTTTACTCTAACACACTCTTAACACACTAGAAAGTAAAGCCTTATAAGTAAGCCTTAACTTATACTTGCTCTAAGTATAAAGTCTAAAGACCCTTCTTTGTGACTCTTGAGACAAACGTATGCATGATCTGGTCCCTGCTTGACTGACCTGATTTGTCTCCCACCACCCTTCTGCTTGTTTACTATGCTCCATTAACAGTCCTTCTTTTGGTTTCTTGTTAACTTTGTTATGAACTTTTCTGCTGTTGGGCCATTGTATATGTTTAGAACTATCTTTGGCCTGTTGGCCTGAGATGTCTTTTTTTTGAGTCAGAGTCTCACTCTGTCACTCAGGCTGGAGTGCAGTGGCACACTCATGGCCATCACAGCCTCGACCTGCTGGGCTCAGGCGATCCTTCTGCCTCAGCTTTCCAAGTAGCAGGAACTATAGATATGTGTTACCACACCTGGCTAATTTTTTTATTTATTATAGAAACAAGGTCTAGCCAAGTTGCCCAGGCTGGTCTTGAACCCGTGGGCTCAGGCAGTCCTCTCACCTCTGCCTCCCAAAGTGCTGGGATTATAGGCATGAGCCACCGTACCTGGCCCTGAGATGTCTTTCTAAGGAAAGCCTTTACTCACCACCAAATTTAGGTTGAATCCTCCCATGACTTTGACTTCTTTTCCCATAAAATTTATCAAAACTATTTAAAAATAAATTTATAAATTTATAATGTAATACCTTCTGGTATGGTAATAAAAGATTTCATATTTGTCTCACAGGCATTGGGTGTATTTGTGTGTTTGTACATTTATATACACCTTAGGGGTATGTTTGTATGTAAATATTGGAATAATGACCACCATTTGCAGGTTCACCATGTATGAACCATTGTGCTAATGGCCTTATATGCATTATATACTCTTTTCCAATAGCCTTATGAAATAGAGCATTATCTTATTTTACAGATCAAAATAACAGGCTTTGACAAGTTAAGCTATTGCACAGCATTATGTAGCTGCTTTCTGTCACAGGTGGAACTGAAGCAATTCTCCCTGACGCCAGAACCTGTTCTCTAAAGCATCACATTCTGCCACCAGAATAACATATACAGTGTATGCGTCTTAGTTTGCTAAAGCTTCCATAACAAAGCACTACACTGGGTGATTAAAATAACAGAAATATAGCCGGGCTCTGTGGCTCAGCCTGTAATCCCACTCTTTGGGAGGTCGAGGTGAGTGGATTGCCTGAGCCCGCGGGTTCGAGACCCGCCTGAGCAACTTGGCGAGACCTCATCTCTACAATAAATCAAAAAATTACCCGGGTGTGGTAGCGTGCGCCTGTAGTTCCAGCTACTTGGAAGGCTGAGGCGGAAAGATTGCCAGAGCCCAGCAGGTTGAGGCTGCGGTGGCTGGGAATGTGCCCCTGCACTCCAGTCCGGGCGACAGAGTGAGACTCCAACTCAAAACAAAAACAACAACAACATAAAATAACAGAAATATGTTATCTCATGGTGCTGGCAGCTAGAGGTCTGAGATCACGGTGTCTCAGAAGGTTGGTCCTTCTGAGGGCTATAAGGGAGAGTTCTCCCATGCCTCTCCCCTGGCTTCTGGTGATCTACTCCCAATCTTTGATGCTCTTTGGCCTGTAGATACATTACTCTTTTCTCTGCCTGTGTGTTCATATGGCATTCTCCCTGTGTGCATGTCTGTGTCCAAAGTTCTCTTTATAAGGACACCAGTCATGCTGGATTAGGGTCTACCATAATGATTTCCCTTTAAATGAATTGCCCCATGTCACCAAATAAGGTCATATTCTGAGGCAATGGAGGCTAGGACTCCAACATAGCTCTTTGGGGGAAACACAATTCAACTCTTAACAATATGTATTTGTTTTGCTTCTATTTCAGCCCATTGTACCTTCTGCAGTTTAATATGGGGCATATTGAAGTCTTTTTGCAAAGGTAAGATCATTCAGGTGGTATCCTAGGATTAAATAGTGCTAAAATAGTCCTTGTCAAGATCAGAGGAGACTGCCTTCTCTTTGCCAGGCCATAATTAACTGGTTATTTTACAAAACAGTGAAGTAAATATTTGTGAGCGAGACTATGAGTCAAAGAGGTTTACAGCAGTCTCTTTTATTTTAAACCCAAGATAATACTAAGATTTTTGTCTTATAAGGAGTTTTCCAGTCATCTGTGTCAGAGCTTTCTTCCTTTATTTCAAAAGTTAGTAAATTAAAATACCTCTAGCCCAGTACAGCCCCTTCCACCTAAGGAGGGACAGTCGGCATGAAGTTTATCCATGTTTTTCCTTCATGGACACAGTTTGTGAACTTTATCAAAGGAAGGCGGGCCGGGCTTGATGGCTCAGCCTGGAATCCCAGCACTTTGGGAGGCTGAGGCAAGTGGATTGCCTGAGCCCATGTGTTCAAGACCAGCCCAGACAACCTGGTGAGACCTTGTCTCTACATTAAATCAAAAAATTAACTGGGCATGGTAGTATATGCCTATAGTTCCGGCTACTTGGAAGGCTGAGGCAGAAGGATTGCTGGAGCCCAGCAAGTCGATGCTGGGGTGACAATGAGTGTGCCACTGCACTCTAGCCTGGGCGACAGAGTGAGATTCCAACTTAAAAAAAAAAAAAAAAAAGAAAGGCAATGTTTTGACCCCACCTTTTGTAACTTAGGTTATTGATAGTGATATAATTCGACTCCCCAGCATTTCTCATTTGAGGTGCTGAAAAACTGGACTTTCTCTTAAAAAATAAAAAAAAGAAAAGAAATTACGAAGTAGTAAGTACACATAATTTTTTCAGATAGCAATTTAAGAATTTTGCAGAACTCTCTATGCTTTGTTTTCTTTCCCCATAACATGTTTAAGTTATCCTTTGAGCTCGACCAGGGCCCTGCAGTACTACCCTCAGGAACACAAGTTATGGTTATTAATCCCATCTCTTCCCAGGTAAAGGAAAATTTGTAGCATGGCAAATGTTCAAAGCCTCAGCATACAAGACAGGAATTTCAAGGGTCTCCTGGCACAAGTAGTTATTAACTCTGTAAATTTGCTGTATTGTGTATGTCTTAATTATTTTATGTTCATTTCACTTAGTTTCTCTTATTCATACAACATAGTATGTATTGGTTTGAATCTAAGTTCTATATTCTTGAGATTTCCAAATAGTTTAGTCATTGAGCTTTTAACACTTTTAACTCCTTGCATGGTTAGAATAGCCCAAGATATTCTTTGCCATAGAACTTAAGTATTTAGTTAATAATGATTATAAACCTTAAAAGAAAAAGTATTACCCCAAGCAGGAGCATGCAGTTCTTTTTTGAATAAAAATAACTGAAAAGATTTTATAGAACAATAAGCTGGAATATATAGTGTTATATCAGGTATAATTAATTTCTTAGTACTTGCTATTTAAGATCTATTGATTTGATACCAGGAAGTAAGTCCTGAGTATCTTAATTTTGGTCAGGTTTAGATGTCATGGTCAAATCAAAAGATAGATCAAAAGATGGATTAGGAATTTGACTAAGTTCTTAAACAGAATTTCTTTAATAATATGCATTGAGATATATATATAATACTATTATTATATTATATATATATATTATTTTTGAGAGAGAGAGTCTCACTATGTTGCCCAGACTGGAATGCAGTGGTGTAATCGTAGCTCACTATGGCTTTGATCTCCTGGGCACAAGTGAGCCTCCTGCCTCAACCTCCTGAGTAGCTAGGACCATGGGTGCACACCATCATGCCCAGCTAATTTTTTTATTTTTGTAGATATGAGGTCTTTCTATTTTGTCTAGGCACGTCTGAACTCCTGGGCTGAAGCAATCCTCCTGCCTTGGCCTCTCAAAGTGCTGGGATTATAGGCGTGAGCCACCATACCAGGCCAATATGCATTTTAAAAGTCTCAAAAGCTGGCTC
>NW_007053789.1:13447-19338 GCF_000164805.1 Carlito syrichta
AAAAAAAAAAAAAAAAAAAAAGTCTTAAAATTTCCATGTTTGCTTTATTTTTTCTAAGATAAAGAGTAATTCTGAAATTGTTTATAAAATTATGATAAACTTTAATATTCTTTTCCAGAACAGAAGAGTCTGTTTTCTCCAAAGGATTGGTAAGACTTGTTTGCTTCCTTTATTACTTAAATACATAGTTAGTTATGTCAACAAAAAGAGCTGTTGACTTCACCATGTATCTATCTGCATATATTTTAATCTGTAGGATCTGCTGGAGAATAGTTTATTGAGAATAGAAGACAACAGTCTACTTCACCGGTACTTAGAAATCAAGAGTTTTCTTACTGTACCTCAGGTAAATAAAGTATGTATATTCTAATATTGAAAACAGCCCCTTGCCTGTTCTGAACTCAAATAAGGTAAAGGTCTTTTCTGATTCCTCTCCCACTTCATTCTCTCCATCCTTTGAAACTGTGTAGTGCTGTCCAGCACAACCTTCTTTGATGATGGAAGAGTTCTATTTGCTGTGCTGTACAGTTCAAAAGCCACTACACTAGTTGAATCGAACATCTGAAATGTGGCTACTGTGTCTGAGGAACTAAATGTTCCATTTTATTCCATTTAAATTAATTTAAACTAAAATAGCTATTAATGGCTACCATAGTTGCTAGCCTAGCATCTATGGAAAAGCACAACTTTCTTCTTTAACACTTTGTTTCTGTAGGGCTCTTAGAAAACGAAGCTCCTTTACTTTTCCCACAACTCAAGTTCTCAGGACTCCATCTAAGGCTGCACTGGCTCATTACTGCAAAGACTAAGACACATTTTGTTTTTCCCTCCTGTGGTTTATTCTGCCTAGTACTTCTTTTTGTCATCTCCAAGTAGGTCCTTGAATGTCAGTGTAGAAACTGGTTTTCCGATATTTAAATAGGAAAAAAACCAGTTTTTGTTAGTATATTAGGCTTGATTATTTTTAATGAATAGGTTATATTTCTGCATGTTTGATTTCATTTTCATGCCACTCCAGACATAATTGGAAATTATCACGAATTTTAAAAATTGTACTTTGTAACACTCCACTCAGTATCACATAAAAAATTGATTGTAGTTAGCTTCCTGTAGACATAACAGTAGAATGAAAAGGTCAGGGAAAAATTTATTTCCTTCACTTTTAAATCTGCTACCCTCACTTCTCTGAATTTTTAGTATTCACTATTGATAATAGTTGTTTCCTGTCAGTATAATCTGTTTTTTAAATTTTAAAAAATCTGAATTTTAAATTTAAAATCTGAATTTTAAATTTTTTTATTTCCAGGGCTTAGTCAAAGTAATGACACTTTGCCCCGTTGAGACATTGGTATGTAAATGTTTTGGGACTAAATAATAATGAGTTACAGTGAGAAAATTTGATAAATAATTTAATCTTCATTCATTTTATGTAATAATATTTGTTCCATTTTAGAGGAAAAAGAGTTTAGCTATGCTTCAACTGTACATTAACAAGTTGGATTCACAAGGCAAATATACGTTATTTAGGTATGTATCAAGCGTGTTAATTACTAAGTGTTTAGTAATTTTAGCATTAAAAATCAAGTTAATCAAATGATTTGATTTGATATGAGGGGGCTAATCAAATATTTTGGATATATATATTATTATATGAATATTAGCATATATTTTAGTTCAATTAATCGGAATACCCTACACTTAAAATAAACTGTAGAAAGATCAAACTGAGATTGATAATGATCCGACTAGTACTTTACATATGTCAGTAATCTCCATTACTCACAGTTGAAATTAATGGCTCTGGAGTTATAACTTCAACAGGCTATTCATGATAACTTAATAGTAGCGCTCATGAACAGTGCTCTTTGAGGTGGAAAAGATTCCAGCAACACTGTAAGTTAAAAACTGGCAAACTTTCAGTAAAGGGCCAAGTAGTAAATATAGGCTTTATGGGCTATATAGTCTTTGATGCAACCGCCCAACTTTGTGTTGGAGGTGAGTGTGTTTCGAAAAACTTTACTTATAAATTGGATGGCAGCCTGGATTTGGCCTGCAGACCTCAGTTTGTTGACCCCTGTTCTAGGTAATAAAAATGAGTTAAAAACAGACTTGAGTGGTGTTAAAGTGCTAAAGAGTCTTCTTTGGAATCAGCCAATCAATATTAGCACTTTTAATTCTATCTTTGTTTCTGCTGATAGTCATGAAATCTTAATTCTTAGGTCTTATACTAGAATTCTTCTTCTGTTCTGTGTCTCTGCCAAGAAATCCCTTTTTTCCTAAGCGAATTCATACTTAGTTTCCTTTCTTTGTAATTAAGCTAGTCTGAAAGCACTAGTCTGCTTTCACTGGGAATAATTTTTGGAGTTTTTGGATGATTCTTTTAGTGCCCTTTCTTGCCATGTTAAATTATTGCAGTTATTTGCATAAAGATTCAAATTTGGGCCAGGCATGGTGGTTCATGCCTAGAATCCTACCACTTTGAGAGGCCAAAGTGAGATGATCACTGGAGACCTGAGTTTGAGAAGAGCCTGAGCAACATAGTGAGACCTCTGTCTCTACAAAAAAATTAGCCAGGCATGGTGGCTCACCTGTCATCCCAGCTACTTACTTGGGAGGCTGAGATGGGAGGATGGCTTGAGCCCAGAAGTTCAAGATTGCAGTGAGCTATGATTATGCTACTAAACTCTAGCCTAAGTGACAAAGTGAAACCTTGTCTCTAAAAATAAAAAGATTTAAATTTGGCTTAATTGAAATTTCTTTTAGAAAGATCCAGTTACAAATAGAATTTACCAGTTGGTAGAACAACTATTACAGATGACTTTGTCATTGGTGATCACCTTGCTAGCTGTCTTTACTGTGGGTTTTGTATTCCTAGAAATAACACATAGTTCATTTGAATTTGTAAGACTTTCATCACCACTTAATTCTAATGCAGTTCAGGATAATTACATATCTATTGTAATTTTGCTTTCAAGGTGCTTATTGAATACAAGTAATCACTCAGGTGTAGAGGCCTTTATTATTCAAAATATCAAAAATCAAATCGACATGTCATTAAAGGTAAGATATAGCCAAGGTGTCAATTATCAGTTTATTTATTCATATTTGGAATACATTAATGTGGATTTTTGCTCTAAATCTAGTATTAAGGTTTTTTTCCCCCTCTATTTCTACTATTTTTTTTTAACTCTGAATTTGGAAATTTTGTTAACAGTAAATTTAAATTGTATTAATTCTTTGAACTGATAATATGACTTCTCTTTGTCTTGTTTTATACTTCTGAAAAATTAATGGAAACTTAAATTTAATTTGTTTGTGAATACTTAGTAATTCCATATAGGAAACAGAACCAGTCTTCTCAAACTGGTATTTTGTTCCAGGTGTCTGGGAAGTGAATAAATGTATGGAAATTAAAGTTTAAAAATGTATCTAAGTGTACAGTCATGTATTTATAATATAAAGATAGTAGAAAAAACATCTGATTTATCAGACTATGATTTAAAGAAAGCTGTTCCCTATTTTTCTTTTGCTTCTCAGAGCACATGTAACAGCAAATGGTTTACAGGACCACAGCTGGTTTCCCTTCTAGATTTGGTGCTCTGTCTCCCAGAGGGTGCCGAAACAGATTTACTGCAAAACTCAGACAGGTGAGCTGACCGTTTCTAAACTTTGACACATCTGCTTAAGGAACCTAAATGAATAAAATGTATTTTTCTTGTGACTTTATGATCTATGGCTAATTCATAATTACATAAAGATTTTTCAAATTTCCGTGATTCAATAATGTGTAGGAAAAAATTATTAAAAACTCTTCTTGGCCAGGCACAGTGGCTCAAGCCTGTAATCCTAGCACTTTGGGAGGCCGAGGTGAGGGTACTGCCTGAGCCCATGGGTTCGAGAACAGCCTGGGCAACTTGGCAAGACCTCATCTCTACAATAAATCAAAAAATTAGCCAGGCTTGGTAGCAGGCACCTGTAGTTCCAGCTACTTGGAAGGCTGAGGCGGAAGGATCACCTGAGCCCAGCAGGTCAACACTGCAGTGGCTGTGGGCATGCCACTGCACTCTAGCCTGGGTGATGGAGTGAGACTCTGACTCAAAAAAAAAAAAAAGAAAGAAAAAAATGGAAAACAAGCATGATAAGTTATAACGATATAAATATACCCAGAGTTTTAACTTGTTCATTGAAATTGCTGTTGATTATATAAAACTATGAAAGTAACTTTTTTTTTTTAATTAACAGGATTATGGCTTCATTAAATTTATTGAGGTATTTGGTTATCAAAGATAATGAAAATGACAATCAAGTAAGTGAATTATTTGAAAAGAAACTGTGAGTATATTCAGAAGGCATAAGAAATATTTTAGGCTTTCTTGATCAATACCTATTTAGCCAGTATTTAATGTCTTACCCAGCTATAAAAGGTGAGAAAAAGCCAACAATTACTCTGAAGCCTGAAGTTAATAACCAGGAGCATTTACCACCCCAGTGTGACTTTCCTCTCCTTTGTCTCTCTGGTCTCATTGCTTGTCTCTCTGCTCTCTTGCCAAGAAAGTGTTGTTTCACCCTCCTAAGTTAACTACCTTGAGGAGTTCAACATATATTTGAGTGTCTTGTTCAATTTCCTATATATAGTTTATATATAGGAACTTATAATGTGAGTGTGAGCTATATAAAACAAAATCATCTGATAATGTTAATATTGCCTCATTGGACATGACATATTGAAGTATTTTCAGCACTAAAACTGAATTTGTTAATAGTAACTTTTAGATAATGTGTAGGAAGTTGGATCTTTTTTTTAAATAGCACATCATTAGCAGTATTCAGTAAATAGAAAACTAGAGAGATTTGTCATACAGTAAATTATATTTGTTTTTCATCTTCTATCCTGTTCTAATATTCACTCTCCTTATGTCACCTCTATTAACTATACCTGAATCACATGTTGTTAATCACTTTTTTCTGTAGAAAGTAGTAAAAATAAAGTAATTGATTTTTATATAAAGATGTCAAAGATTTTTTTTTAATTAAGTAAAGTATGATTTGGGATGAAAGTTTATGGGAAAGGTAGCAGTTTCCTTCTCATCTGACAGATATACTATATTCAGTGATTTGACCTGTCAATCCCTCGTCAGCTGAACATGGTTCTTTGCTATTATTGGCTGGTGCTTCCTCTATACCAAGTGCTTTTTTTTCTTTGAATCAGGGTCTCACTCTGTTGCCTGGACTGGAGTGCAGTGGCACGATCATGGCTCACTGCAGCCTCAACCTCCTGGGACTTAGGCAGTCCTTCCACCTCAGTCTCCTAAGTAGCTGGGACTATGTGCACCACCAAGTCCCATGAATTTTTTTACCTTTTTTTGGTAGCAATGAGGTCTCACTATATTGCCCAGGCTGGTCTCAAAGTCCTAGGCTCAAGCAACCCTCCCACCTCAGCTTCCCAAGATGCTAGGATTATAGGTATGAGCTACCATGCCTGGTCTTATTGACATTTTACTTTGAAAAATTTCAAACATACAGCAAAGCTAAAAGAACTTTATAGAGATAACTAGTTTACCCACCACCTAGAGTCTGTGATTTTACCCTACTTACTTCATCATGTATCCATCTCTCTACCCTCTATTCATCCATCAATCTATTCTTATTGATGCATATGAAAATCAACTGCAGACAACAACATATTTTCTGTTAAATATTTCAGCTTGTATTTTATTAAGTAGATAAAATATTTGTAGTTTTTCTTTGAGGTACAATTTACATTAAAAGTTTTCAAATTTAGCCGGGCTCAGTGGCTCAGCCTGTAATCCCGCGCCTTTGGGAGGCTGAGGTGAGTGGATTGTCTGAGTCCGCAGGTTCGAGACCCGCCTGGGCAGCAAGACCTTATCTCT